>NW_028140701.1:0-18489 GCF_965202585.1 Thalia democratica | reverse complement strand
CCCCTATAAATTTATTTTGTTAGCAACTAATTTTTAAATAAATGATGAGTAAATAAACATTTATTGGTAGTAATCTACCAAATATAAAATTTTTACAAGTGTAAAGTTTTTAACAAAGAAACAATTATTAAAATCAACCATGTAAACAAATTTAATATACAGTTGTTTCGTCTCGTAACTAATTAACTAACTTATTAAATAACTAACTTATTACTACGCCTTGTTATTCCGCAGTCGATCAGAGGACTGATGGTCAGGTTGCAAACGATGCGCAGAACGTTGTGGGAAAGCAAGACTCAGTTGATGACGCAAGCAGTGACGGTGATGACGCAAGCAGTGACAATGTCGCAAGTAGTGACGATGATGCAAGCAGTGATGATGTAGCAAGTAATGACGATGTCGCAAACAGTGACGATGACGTAAGCAGTGACGATAAAGCAAGTAGTGACGATGTTGCAAGCATTTACGGTGTCGCAAGCAATGACGATGTCGCAAGCAGTGACGATGTCGCAAGCAGTGAAGATGACGTAAGCAGTGACGGTGATGTAAGTTGTGACGGTGATGACGAGGGATCAGACGTGGAGATTGTTGAATATAGGAAAAAACTGTGCGATTGGTTGCAAGGTATTACACTCACTTGATAGAAAATGTTTTAGCAACAATTATTGTTCTAACGTTTTTTTACTATAAAAGTATTGAAGTTTTACTGAATAAATAAAATGACTCAAATTCTTTCTTTTGTTACATATCTGATCAATTTTCGTCAGGAAAAATACAATTGAAACAATAAACTAAGATGAAATACAAACAGTATATATTACGTAAATATACCAATTATTTTTTTAAAGTAAATTCAAGTGTAATCAAAATAAGTAAATTGAAAGTTAAACGAAATGGATTTTAACTAAATAAGGCTAGAGTGTAATCAAATTCTTTCTATTTTAAATAAATTGAGTTTTTTAAATGCATTAGAATGGCTTCTAGTCTTATCAATTCCAATGTATTTAAACATTGTCTCAAAAAAAAAACTAAATTTTAAAGTATTAAAATTGTTTCCACAACAAGTATTGTTTACTAAATTTTCAGTTATAGCTGAATGTTTATTGCATTTTTCACTGTTACGCTCTTTTTATTTTTTTGTCACTGATGTGTGAGATAATACATTTTAGAACGTGCACTTTCATTCTTGTTATTAAGTAATAAATGTATCTAGTTTCACAGTAGCATTTAAACTTGTAGACTGAAAATATTTTTCTTCTAGTAACATCGAGTCTTTTCCTGATCATTAAGTATTGGTTTGGACGTAAAAAAACTTTTAGGATTTACTTAATTGATAAACATAAGATATTAGGAATCTGTTTGTCATGTCACTATCTTTTTCTCAATTAGTTTTGACTCAAAACCGAAATATGGTAGTTTCAATAATATTGAACGTTTTTCCAGCTTTTAAAGTTCAGCTTTGCTTAACCTTGTTAACTGTGACTTTAATATTCTTTTCACTAACGTTTCAAGGTACCCATTTAGTTTGAAGATTGTTTTTATGCTTTTTAATTTATCTTCTGAAAACACAGGTGTTACGTGCTCTACTATTAGAGTTTTGATTAAACCAACAGTTATGTGTTTGCTAAAAAAGGATTGAAAATTTATATAATTATTTGTAAAGTTGGTTTTCTATATACTTTAACTTTAAATTTACCATCCTGTTTCACAACCAACACATCCAGAAAGGCTAATTGATTATTTGCTTCACATTCATTGGTGAACTTAGGGGTCCATTTAGCTCTTGAAACAAAAGTTTATCTTCTTCTTAACAACTAACATTTAGCTCTTGAAGTAGAAGTTTATTTTCTTCTTTACAACTAACATTTAGCTCTTGAAGTAGAAGTTTATTTTCTTCTTTACAACTAACATTTAGCACCTGAAATAGAAGTTTTCTTTCTTCTTCGCAACATTTCGCTCTTAAAATAGAAGATTATTTCTTTTACATGACAAACATTTAGTTCTTGAAATAGAAGTTTATTTTTCTCTGCACAACATATTATTATTTAGTAAACAATACTTGTTGTGAAAACAATTTTTTTTATTTCTAAATTTAATAATATAAGACAATATTTAAATACTTCGGAATTAATAAGGACAGAAGCCATTCTTATACTTTGACTTAAACTTAATTTATGTAAAATTAAGAATTTGGTTACACTTTAGCCTTATTTAGTTAAAGCTACTTCGTTTAATTTCCATTTTACTTATGTTGACTACGCTTGAATTTACTTAAATAAATAATTGGTATACTTATGTAATATAAACTGTTTGTCTTTCATCTTAGTTCATTGCTTCAATTGTACTTTTCCGGACGAAAATTGATAAATTTCATCACAATAAAATAAATTCATTATACTCCTGTCATTAACTATATCTGTCATCTAGTTATACTACTGTCATTATACTTATTCTGTAAATTTTAAAATTAAACCTGATGCTTTTTTTATTTACTTTTTGCTTGAATAAAACGTACACACATAAGCATGTATAAAGAGTTTGTAAACCTTTAGAAAATAGATTTAGGCAAATTATATATTTTATTCGCGACCGGTTTCGGTAGAAAGAGATTGCGACATTTTCAAGCAAAAAATAAAATATTAAACTGCATATAACAATGTTAGTTATTTATACTGTTAATTAAAATCTTATTCATGCGTGAAGCATATAAACAAAGACTAAAATGTTGCATATTCGAAAATTCAAGCATGTCAGAGTATAATTAGGTAAAATTGGTACTAGTTTTTAAAAAAACAAATTGAATCAATATTATTCAAGTTAGTCAAAAAAAACTTAGTTCAGAGCTTTAAAAAAAAAATATTTATACTTTTAAATTTATCTAAATGAAATTAAGAATTGTCTAAAATTGTGATTTTAAGCCAAGAGTCAAAAAAACATTAATAAAACTTAAAGTCGCTGAAGATTTCATAATCTAATTTGTGTTAAGGTAAATATAACAGTCAAAATTTAAACGGATTTAAGAACTATTTATAAAAAAATCTAAAAATTTATCTAAGTTGAGTTATGAAGTATCTAAAAAAACCTTTACACTTTTAGAAAAACTAAAATTCGAATTATTTAATTTAGAAATAGAAGAGTCAAAAGAGTTCACTGTTTACAAAGAAATTTTGAACTCAGTATTTAAAAAGAAGAAAATAAAGGAGATGAAATTCAACTTGAACGACTTCTTAAACGCCTTCACGAAAAACCGAAGACAATTGAATCTGATTGTTGAAGATTCCGACGTTGATGAAATGAACGAAGGTTAATATTTTTATTTTCTTGTTTATAATTTCCATTTTTTATTTACTATTTTTTATTTTGTTTCTTAATTAACAGTTTTTTACTTTTTATTTTTAACCAAAAATAGTTTTTGTTATTGTTTTGTTATTAATTTTTTCTAAAATTTTATTTTTCTTTTTTTCAGCCCAAAAAGATGAGTTCTACGTTGGAGTGTACAATAGCCCATTGTTCAAAAAGAAAGGAATTGAATAGCGCTTCGCATTAGCATAGAAACTTTACTAGTTAATAAAAGTTATTAAACTTTACTTACGTGTCTTTATTTGACTACCATTAAGTAAAAAAAAATTGCAACTATTTTAATTAAAAAACTTTTTATAAAGAAAGTTTTTTAAAACTAATTATTAATTAGTTTCACGCTTAATTTTTTGCAGTCCTTACTATCAGTTTAAATTAAATTCACCATCTGCAAAAACAAATTAATCATCATTTTACATACTTAATGTAAATAATATCTCAGCATACCCGCAAGGTTTTTGTCTAATATATAAAATGTATAATTGAAGGCTTTAGTCGGCCGGTTCCTGAATTAGGATAAAACAAAAAATTTTGTCTTTAAAATCATATTTGTATGTAGTTGCCCAAAATAACAAAAGAACCAGTTTAAACACAAATACTGAACAAGAATGTCGTTGCAACTTTGCGTTTTATACCGTAACAAATTTTGATTTTATGTTTTTTAAAAAATTGTATATAAGGAATATAGTGTTTATAAAATAAATGAAGACAAGTCAGTTAGTAGGATGGGTCACTTTTGGACGATAATAAATGCAAAAAAAAGTTACCGACTAAGGTAAGGTTAACATTTATAGTAAAAATAAAAAACAAAGCTTTAAAAAAATTCAATATAAATTTAAAAAGAAAAAGAGATTACCGACTAAAGGTAAGGGGTAACAATGACAGGTAAAAACAATAAAAGCGATTTTTTTATGTGTCTACAAGACGATACAAACTCGCTTCTTTTATTTAGGCATCTCTTATCTTTCAGTACATATACAAAGTATGTTGCTTCTTTGAGACACAGCCTACATATTGGGCTATTGCCGTCAGCTAAAGGCTGTGCTCTTTTCATAACTTCCTAAGATATTTCTAAATCAATGCTGCTGCGCTTTAAGCCACAAATTGAAAGCTAAGAGTCTTTTTCATATATGCCACCTTTAAAAGATTTTTTGTGATTGGTTTACTTGAATCAGAACTAAGTCGAGCAAAAGCCGACGTAGAACCTCTTCTCAACGCCAGAGTTAACTGTGGCCATGTAAACGATGTTCTCCAAACGTCAGTTGCCCCCTTTCAAATTATATTTACAGCTGACAGTACAACACATTGACTCCGAAATCCTTAATTTTGATTTGTTTTTTTTTAGTTGTGTGCCTTAATAATATTCTCTAAATTTGCCGTACACAAATAACTTATTAGAAATTATGTTCGTTGAAAATTTTTGTTAGTGAATTTTGTTTATTGAAGTGTTTTTTGACTAGATTTATACATTTTCTTTCAATGTTATTTTTTACATAATTGCTAAAAGGAGGGTAGTACCAGACTACATTTCATTTTCTTTTATTATTTTTGATTAGTTTTAGATTGTTTTTCAGGTTTTTCAAATTTAAGTTTATTATCGTAGCCGCATTTTCACATTATTGTTTCGTAATCATCTTTTATCTTTAAAAATTTTTCTTCTTTACTAGATCGTTTGTTTAAGGGTTGGTTAGTTATGTTTTGAGTTTGTTTTATGGTATTTTTAGGATGGTTTGATTGTTTGTTAACATACATAGTTTTTGCGTTTTGCTTTTTGTATAGCATTAATTAGATATCATTCGGTTTAAGATTCACATCTAGGAAGTCAGTTATCACTAGTAGCGATTCCACAGTGACGCAAAACCCCAAAGATTTGAAGAACGAATGAGTTTGTGTTTTAGCTTTTCAACTAAAATTAACAGAATCATAAGAGAAAAATAAATGTAGTCTGGTACAACCATCCTTTTAGCAATTCAGTAAAAACTAACATTGGAAAAAAATTATAAATCTAGTCAAAATAAACAGTTTATTGAGCAATGCTTTAAAAATTTAACTAATTTCCTTTTTAAAAGAAATTAAATACTCATAAAAAATAATTAATCAAACAAAGTATGAGTAAATTAAAGAAACAATTAAGTTTTACTGAATAAATAAAATGACTCAAACTTTTTCTTATGTTATATATCTCATCTATGTTCAAAATAGTTTTTAGTTTGAACAAAGCTTTATTTTTGTCTTAGATTAAGAAATGATTATAAACAAAACAGCTTTAAAACACTTGTAAAGGATAACTTTTATATATACTGTACTTCATTTCTTTTTTTACGATGATAAAAACAAATGCAAGTATTTAAAAATTACAATGTTAATTTACAACTATCAATTTGTAACTATACTTAATAATTTAGTTATTAGTTATACTGCTTTTAAACTTTACAAAAAAATATAATGTTGTTTTCTCAAAATAACTGAATTCAAAATAAATTGAAACTATCTTAACTTTGACAAAGAAATTAATATAAAAAAACTTAAAAACAACAACTCACTAAACTTCATAAACAAGCGTTCTATTCAAAAACAAATACTGCAAGTAACACCTTTTGTAAAAATAATAAAAGAAAATCTGACACAAGAAGAACGCTTTATGTCTTTGGAAGCCTCGCATTTTTCTCCCCATCACTCGTTATTGTCAACGTCGTAAAAAAACACCTTCTTTTGAATAATTTTCTCCAACCACCACTGTCTTGCTCGTTACTTAAACTGCTTCCACGTAAAAAGATCTCTACTTCACCACTTAGAGAAAGATGAACTTTTTACAAAATTTTTTCGAGGATTTTGTATGAGTTCTTCAACTCGTGAGGAGCTTGCTCTTGCAAACCAAGACTATCTCTTCTTTCAAACATTTCAGGCATCACATGCCATTCGTCCACCAGAAATTATTCAGGCTTGTCAGTTTTGACATTTTTGCGGTCCACCAGTGATGACAATGCTACTTTCGTACACCGCGCAAGCTGCAAACGACCTCGCGTGGTTCATGTTAGCCATTTTTATCCTTTTATAGCTTTAAACCGCCAACACGTGCCGATTGTGTGTCTTTTATTGTCACGTAAATGTGATCCCTTTACGCGCTGTAGTGCCTTCGCGCTGTATAGAACATAGCTTTCATCCATATCCTAATAACGGGCGAGTATTTGTGGACAGTTTCCGACCATATGGTGCTGAAAATATAAATTTATCCTTTGAAGCAGACTGCTATAGACAGTGGACTGTAGATGACCTAATAGGTATCATACACTTAATTTCTTACATTGAACTCTCTTACTTGCCCAACAAGATTGCTATGACTATTACCCACTGCAGACCAATATGTTGAGTGTTTTGCTGCTGCAGAACCTGCGCGCATCTGAGCTGCTTTAATTCGCTTGCTCTCCTACCAGGCTACTTCCAAAACTTCGACGCACAAGTCACTCTGTGAAATGTGCGAGTTTTAACAAATGTTTTAAGTTCGGTCTCGACAGCATGCAAGTCGAACGTTCAGCAAAAGATGTGTGGCTCGCTCTTCAGTGTCAAAACTCAACCATTTGTTTGCCGTGTAAAATACTTCTACCTAAGTGTCAATTTTCAATCTGGAACTACCAGTATTTCTGAGATACTCGCGGAGTCTAGCTAAGCGAAATTTTTAGTCTTGATTGCCAGTGTAAAATTAAATTTAGTATAGTATTCAGAAAATTGTGTGAACTAAAATATTTGCCTTGTTGAAAAAAGAACGCACACTTTTCAAGCTGTGATTTATATTTAGCTTGTTCAAAATATCATTTTATTGTGATAGATATCAATTGTATAAATTAAAAATAAAGTTATTGATAACACAAAGCTGGTATTAGACAGTAAACAGCAAGAAAAAATTAAATTATATGTTAATTATTAATTAAAAATTATATTAATTAAATTATAGAAATTTTTTAATTCACATTCTAAACATACCACTAACTTGTATGGATTAGTATTTTTTAATCAAATCAAAGAATTCTTCGTTATTTTTAAACTGAAATAGTAATAAAATAATGATAACGTTAATATACAACATGATAGCGACTTTTTATATAAGTTGCTAGATAAATAATTAAGTATATTATTTTCCTTAAAAAAAATTTTAATTATAACTAAGTTGTTTTAATTATAAGTTGTTGTTGGTAATAAAATTGTCAAACAAAAAAGATATGTTTTTAATTGACATGCTCGTAAATGTTTAGATTAAAATATTAGTTAAAATGTAAAAGCAGGAAAAATTTCACGATTAATGTAAGATAAAAGTTAATTATATATAAACAAATATGTGTTCATCAGACAAGTTCTAAAAAACGATTTATATACTTATATCAAGGTTTTTGTATAAATACGTTCAAAAGAATGTTTAAAATTAAATTTCAAAAAGAAATTACTAGTATTTCTTTTTATACATAGACTTTTCTAAATATTAGTTAATAGAAACTATAAACTTGTTTTTATGCTTCCATGAAAAACAATGTAAAATAAAAATAAGATATAAGTTGTAAAAAAGGTATTAATTGTTAACAGCTTTTGAAAGAAGCGTTTGGACACCAAGTTTTTTCGAATATAGGAGTTCTTACCAAGAGAAAACTTATAGAAGCAGAGAGAGGAATGACCCTCACACTGGACAAAGTTCTACACAAGTCAGTAAAAACTTTTTTATAAAACTGTTTAATAGGTTTATAAAATTCTTGTTATCATCGTGTCGTTGATATTTGTAATTTGTGAAGTAGTGAACTTATGGCGAGTAGTAAATTTAATAAAACATGCTTAAAATAAAACATTTTTAGAATTAACAAATAGTTTATCATTAAAAAAAAGAAAATAAGAAAAAAACTTTCAACTAAACCTTTTCAGAGACAAGAACAGTGACATGAGTCGGTCTACATCCGGGGCTGCAGGGTCATCTTCGTCGTGGTTCCAAGAAAGTTAAGTCCAATGCTGATGCAGGCCGTCTAGCCGAGCAGAGGTGGACAAGTGAGAACGCGGAAGACGAATGGGCAGAGGCGGGAGAGACCGCGAGGCAGAGAAGGTCGTTGAGAAAGAAAAGGTCACGGAAGAAGTCGTGAAAATGACAGGGATGACAGGTTTGAAAATTCTTAACACAGTATGAGTAATTTAATAGTCAAAACACTCAAAACTTTCTAGGTTAATTTTTAAACTACAGTTGTAGGGTAACTGGTTTAGTAATTTAATATAACTTTATTTAAGAAGTTTACATAAGGCTATACAACATAAAGTATTTTGTATGATTATTTTATTTACTTATCTGTAAATTAAACCATTACCTCCATTAAAACTTAAAAAATTTTAAAGTTAAGCGAGTTTTAAAACAAAGTATTAATATTTAAACAAACGCATACAAAACTAGTGACTGCTAGTCGACAGTTTAAATTAAACGTAAGTTTGTATAAAGTAGATTTTTTAGTTAGTTAGTTTTTCTTCTACAACTTGTTCAAAAATTATTAAAAAGAAATAAATGCTAATAGTACTAATTTGTTTAAACTTATCAGTTACTAAAAACTTAATAATACTAATTTCAACTTATTGAAATTTATTCTTTGATAGGTAAGTTAAAACTAAGTTTATTTGTGCCTAAGACGGTGTCGGTCATCACAAATAATGGTTAAGGCGTGCTGATAATTTCCTATTTTGTGCTTGCAATACTTATAAATAATGATGTTAATTTGTTTTAAAAGGGTAACTAAGATTTTATGTTTTTTTTTTCAAAAACTATTTTTTACATGGACTTTGAACAAAGTATTAGTAAAATTCACATTTAAGTAATTAAAAAATCTTAATTACTTATTCAGCAAAGCTATAATACCATAACGAAATAGTAGTGTTTTACCAACAGGAGCTATCACAAAAGCGGGGATCGTTGCTATAGAGACGGTGACAGTGATCACAAGATAAGTACCGGGATCATCATGACTACCGTGAACATCGTCGTTAAGAAGTGTCGTCAACTAGCATCTTTATGTGAGGAGTTTTCCACAGTAGGAATTTCATCAAAATTTATTATTAAGTAAAAACGAAGCTTTGATTTAGTGTTATTTTTACAATTAAATATAAATATAACAGTTGACAATGTAACAGTTTTTTCTAAGTACAGTAACCTCTCGCTTATTTACGCACATTGTGTCCACAAAAAAAAATGCGTAAAGATACGAGAGATCGTAAAGATAAGCAAGGAACCAAATATACTTATTATAATGGCTGTTTTTTGATATTGCTTCTATTTAAAAGCAGACTGAGGACTTTCCCACTTTTAACAATTTGTTCACTTTAATTGTAAATATGAAAATATAAGATAACACTATGCATATATAAAAAAGTTGGAATTAAACTTATATAAAATAGTAATACTTGTAGACAAATTTTACTAATTTTAATAATAAATAGATTTTATTATTGTCTTTATTTCTTTGTCATTTATTTGATATTTAACATTTATATGATATTCTACTATTCTACTTTCTTTTATTCAATAGATGTTTTTTCATATATAGGGTAAGAGTGCTGTATTATTTATTTGTGTTTTAAACTCTCAATATTTCATTATACTTTCATTATATAACACAGTCACAATTATATGAAATTAGAGAATTTTAATTTAATCCTTTATTGTTAGTAGCAAAATTTCTGATATACTGAGGTATAACTAAATGTTTATTAATTAGTCAAGGGAAGTAAGTTTCTAAAGTCTAAAGATATAAAAAGATTAGTTTGCATTTAAAAACATACTTTAAATTAAAAATATACAATGAACATAATTTGTGTAATTAAAAAAATAATTTTTTTTTTGAATTTTTAGGATTTTAAAATGCATAACTAAACGAGAATGCGTAAAGATGCGAGAGGTTACTGTATACTACTTTTCAATAAAGTTAATTTTTTAGTTACATGTTTTTAACACATTTAAATTGCCTCGGCGTTTATTCATTTAAAGGAAAGCCATCAAAGTATTGTTTTTTATTAGATTCATCAAAGTATATAGATATCAAAAGTTGGATTTATTTTGGGTGCACGACTATTCTAATTTGTATAATTCAAATTCTTTAAAACATTTTAAAGGGCCACAATTTAAAAAGTAATATATATTTTGAAGGATTAAAAATGTGTATGCAGATTCAATTTGTACTTAGAAACTTTTCTTTTTCTTAAAACAATTTTGAAGTATTTGTGGAGATATGGATAATAAAAGTATTAAATTTTAGTAATATTTAGTAATTACTTGAATTAATTTTTAAACGAAAAAAAAATCAAATAAATAACCATACTCCAACTATTAAAATTAGGCATATAAACATTTTATGAAAAACAAAAAATATACCAAGCTAATACTTGAAAGTACTTATACCAATCAAAAAGAAAATCAATGCAAATAGTTTATAAAAATCAACTGTATTATATCATAAGTAAAATAAAATTGAACCAAATAACTTAACATAATAAACACAGGTTTGATAGAATACTTTTAGAAGTGTTAAATAAAAACTATAAAAAGAATTCATAAGTTTATGAACAAATATGAGCAGTACAATTTACACACATTTGATGGAATTGCTCAGTTCAGAATTGTATTTCTCAGCTCTTGACAATATTCTAGCTGAAATAATGCTTTCGATTCTACCATCAACTACTATTTCAAAAATGTGATCGGATAACCTCAAGAACTTCTCTGTTATTTCTCCATTTACTAGTATTTGTGGTTTCTGTAAAAGATTTTTTCTAAAAATTTGATTCAAGTGACTAGTTTACTCTATAAACCAATGACAGTTTGGTTATGTAATAATAAAAGTATGTTTAGTTAAAATACAGAAATACTATAACTAACCTTTTTTTTGGAAAAAAGTAGTAGTCAAACAATAAAAAAAAACTATGATTCAATTTAAAACACTACTTATAACTAACAAAGTGCTTGTAGGTGTCTTTTATGTACACGTTGTTCGGAAGTTTAATAACTATTTCGCATTTTTCATTCCTCAAAACAGCTGAAGTGATGGTAGGTGCTCCCGGCTTCAAACCTGTTGATTTAAGGATGAGTTCCTTCCAAACTGTCAAGTCTGAAAATCCAAATTTACCAAAATGCTCGTCACGAAAAGGATGGTTTCCATAAATCTATTTTGATAAATGTCTAATTTTATTCTTTTAAGTAGATTTTATTGATTTTAAAAAGTTTTAAAAAACATAGTGTACATATATACTTAATGATCATTTGTCAAAAAATTTGCGAAAATCTATCAGGCCAAAAAATTGACTTTAATGTTACGTGAGACAAGCTCAAAGTAACAGAAATATTTTATCATAGGACCACAAACTTTTGTAATTATTTGTTCGACGAAAGCTTGTGAACTGATGACCGAATGGTAATGATCAAACTTTTTATAAATAATAAATATTTTACCAAATGATTGATTACTTTTATGACTTATTTTTACTTTAAAGTAGCTTTAAATTGTTAACTTTTTACTAGATTCTAAAAATAACCTTTATGTAGCAAGATTTATTCGGCTTGAATTTTCTACTCATAAAAGTCACATGTGTTCCACGAACACCATGAAAAACTTTAGTTGGATCAACCATATTTCCGCAGAAAAAGTAAAAACTGTTGTTGTAATTTTCAGGCAAATTGACGTAGTCTTCAACTTTAAAGGAGAAAAACGGAAGTGGCTTGATTTTGGTTTCATTGGTTACAGTGCTCTTGACATCAAAAACTGAAGATAAAAATATAAACTGATAAGTTCTGTAAAACAATATAATTTTATCAAAACTGTATACGATGAAAGATTCTTTAAAAGAGTTCTTTAAAAGTTTTAGTGATATAAGACTTGTTTAAACTTAACTTATCCAATTTTTTTAAAACCTTTGAAAACAAACCTTTAATGTCTTTACAAAGACACCCCCATCCAACTGTAAAACAATTGATAAATTATTGTTAACATTATAAAATAAAACATTTGTATGCAGTTTAAAAATTTCAAAAAATCTTAATATACATATATCAAAGTATATTTATAGATTTTTCTCGTTAATTTAAGCAAAAAGTTAACTTGTGTAAATCTGTTTAACTACTAACTTTAATCTTATTTGAGTATAAGCTTAGTTTCAAACTGAAGGTGTCAGTAATCTCATTATATTAACTAAGTCAAACTTCGATTTATCAATGAAATCGCGAACTATCAAACATAAGTTCACTACGTTACTTCAAATAACACAAAAGTACAGATGTTTATCAATAAAAAAACATAAGAACAGTAATAGTTGCACTACTACTCCTTTCGACGACTAACGTAGCGTTCCAAATTTTGCAAATTTCTTTAACAGTGCTGACGTGAAAATCTATACTGTGAGCTTTCTCACTGAAAAAGAACCGTCCTGTACCGTTGAAAACATATCGAATACCTGCATGTTTTGTACTTTTGTCAATACAGTTTTTAAAGTTGCTTAACTTAGTGCTTTTCTTTTAATTTTTTTATCTTTATTTTAACTGTATTCTAACTTTTCGAAATAGAATGTTGACTTTTTGTTTAATACTATTACAATTTTATTTTTTAGATAGTTCCTTTAAGGTCTTAAATTACGATCTAAAACTTGTTGTTCAAAAGATTATACGTTTTTTTCTTGCATTCGATATAAGCTTATGTTAAATAACTTTAACACCTACAAAGACCTTACACAGAAATTCTTTTTAACTAAAACTTGCTATTGAAAAAAACTATTAGCTTAAAAAAACTGTTTACAAACAAAAACTATTACTTATATGATAGTATTTAAACCTTCGACGTGACGAAATTTGTGTTTATGACCATCGACCACACAAGTATAAGTGTCACCATCGTTAGTTATTTCAGGCCGGATCTAAAACAGTAGTATTTATAAAGTTTAAACAAAATAATGTAGAATAATATAAATTATTGCTGAGTCACAATTTTTAACGTTGTAAAATGTTTTTAATGTTTATAATTCCCTCATACTCACAACTTTTGAGGTTATAAAATATTTTTAATGATAAAAGTTCTCGAACACTCACAACTTTTAAGGTGGTGGATATCACGTGACGATTCGGAAGGTGCTTGTTAGTGACTCGGAAGTGCGGGTAGCCATCCGTGCTGCGACCGTTCAACAGCCAGGTGACATTTTTCCACCTCCTCATTGAAAACTTGCAAGTGAACGTCATTTTTGCGATTCCTCTTCTTTCGGCAGACAAAAACTTTGTCGCTTTGTTTTCTGTTGGTTTTTTGTTTATTTAAAGGTAAAAAGGTTTAGTTGTTTTACAGTCAATTATAGTTTATGAGTGTTTTTTTTTTTTTTTTGTCTTTGAAATATTAATTCAACAAGTTAAACACATTATTAAAGTTATGCTTGTAGTATTAGTAGAAAGATAAACTATAAATTAATAAAAAAAAATATTTTTATACAAATCAATAACACATTTGTTTGTGTTGCCTCTCCTTTTATCATATGAAAACTTTTAATCATATAGCATGAGAGACTTGCTTCTTTTCTAAAATCTTAAGCTTAATTTTACAAGCGTATAAAACTTAAAGATTTTTTTTACCTTTTACAAAAACCAAGCAGGCAAATATTAATAGAAGCTTTCTTGTTTTGACCATTTCAAACTTATGCTTTGTGAATTTGTTTTTATTTGAGTTCTGTAGTGAATTATGTCAGAATATTATAAAAGGTTAAATGTTTTTAATAGGAATTTAAAATACTTCTTATTTTTAAACAAGTATTGTTTTACTTATACTACTTGTTTTAAAATGAACCAGTTTATTTTTAAATAAGTCGGTTCGACAAACTTATTATTTAAACTTTATGCTGTTTGATCTAACATACGCACTTTTTTAGTGTTTTTAGTATTCAAATTATTTAAAGTTAACAGAAGTTTACATGAGCAAAAAGTATTTATTTCTCCGAAAACGTTTTTTGACAGCTGCTTACGAAGTCTGTTAAGAGTTCACTATATACATACTATATTACAGTAAAACAAGAGGACGTATGTACTAAAAACATTAAAGTTATTGAAATGTTTTCTTCTGTTTCCCACATTTGAAAGTAATTTATTGCAATGCTATAAACAAAAATTCTACCTCGTGAGTTTAAGTTCTTCTATGCAAACAAACTGCCTTTTCTTAATTAGTGCATTAAAAAAGTGCTGTTTGTTTATTTTTTTTAAAAACAAGGTTTGATGTTTAAAAATAAAAAAATTCATAATAAAAGACAAAACTCTTTAAAATTGAAATTAAACTAATAGTCTGAAACTTTTATCTCATGAATTCAGAGTTTTGTTTAATTTTACTTTAATAAATGTTGTTAAAATCGTAAACAAACAAAGTTATTTTATTTCTTTGAGTAAAAAAAAATTATTTGCTTTAATTTTGTCGTCCTAAACAAACCTAGGAAGACTATTTAAAAAATTGCTAATTTTGACCTTATTAATGTATTTTTTCTATAACTTTCTAATTTTTTAGATTTGAGTTATATTAACAAAAATTGATAACCTTGTACAACTTTTTTATTTTAAGAACACTTTTTACTCCGTTTTTAGCCAACTTGATAGCACATATAAACTTTAATTATTTCTTATTAGTAAAATAAAATAGTAAGCATTATCTTAAAGTACATAAACCTTATAGTTAACTTCAACTGAACATATACAAATTGGTATAACTATTAAACGATTGAAATTTAGTTCCAGCATATTTCTTTTTAATTTAAAATAAGCCTAATTTTAATGTAAAAAATTATATTGAAAAAGTTTTTTGGAAAGCTACTATCCAAAATCTGACAACTTTTCTTATTATAAGGACTTGTTAACTTTGTTTGAAAGTTTATTAATTATAGTGTTGGACCTTATTAAAACTTTATTTCTTAAAAGATTTACAAATATTAATTTAATAGAAATTTTCTTCCTTTTTTTTTAGTTAAAAGCGATTTTGGTCAAATCGGTTCCTAAAAAAGAATTATCTAGCTAAACATTCAATTTGCTTTACTATTTTAAGCTTTTTATTGTGTTGTAATTTTCTATGAAAGCTTGACCATTTATGTATCTATTTATATATTGTCAGCGATTAACACACAATAGTTTGTTTACTCTACACAAATTTTAGACAGTAGCTTTGTTTTTTTACGCAAAATTTTGCTCGTGATCATTTTGAGTTTACAAAACAAAATTTTACACATGCTTTGTTTTACCTATAATTTATAAAGTCTTAAAAACAATTTTTACTTTTATTAAATATACATCCATCACAAAATAATATTATTCTAAAACTTTGTTATGTAAACAATATTTTAAAACAGTTTTAGTACTACACAAATGCTTAAAGATTACTCAAAAGCTGTTTTTACGAAATAATGTAAAATTTTGGGCTTACTTTTCAATATTATGTCTTTTATTATTTTGGTCGTTGCAATATAAAAAGTATTAAATCTTTAGAAACTAAGTTATAACTGATCACATAAGCATATTTTGTTTTAATAAATACGTTTAGTATATTATAATAAAGCATCAGGTTAAATTAAAATTTTCGAAAAAAATATTTTAAAAGTTTAAACATAAAAAAAAAACTTAATACCGATAGAAAAATAATTTGCCAAAAAAGTATTTTAATTAAATAAAACAATGCTATATTTATTATAATAATTGATGTTACCTAGCAAATAAATACATAGAAATTAAACTCTATTCTTTTTAACCTAATGTACGTATATATCTTCAAACAGTATTGAGCTCTTTAAATTTTATGAGCAGCGAACGCTATCTATCTTAATAATTATTTCATAAAAACAATAAAACTACAAAAAGATTAAAAGTTAATTATATTTATGTTTAGGCATTTTTAAAAACTTCTTTTGTTTAAAAGTTGATCAAATTTTGTCTTGAGCGAATCAACTATAAAAATAAAGAAAAAAGCTTTATTCTAGCTTTTACATTTTGCTTAGTAGTAATTTTATTTAATTATAACAATAAATAAGTCATACGATTGTTGTTTATTATTTCTTTTCATTTAAACTCTAACAAATTTAAAAATTATTACTGAAATTGTACACATAAGCATCTAACAATTAATTAGTTTTAATGTAAGATCTTACTAAACAACTTTTTAACTTAATTAAATTTAGTACTGTTTCTTGGTTGTTTAAACAGCTTATAACTAACTTAAGTTTCATACAACTCTACCTTTTTTAAGTTTAGGATACTAATAAACATTCAAATCAGTTTTCTTAACATTTATTGTTGATATTTAACATATTAAAAACAACCCTCACTAAAAAAAGTTAATATAGTTAGCTAATGTGAAAGTTAAAAAGCTGCTATAATTCTAAGAAAGTTTAAAAACAGCTCAGAACATTAATATACGAATTAGTCAGTTGTATTTATTTTTGTAAAATCTACTTAATATATCAAAAAAAAATTTGCTTAATTATAAAATGAAACCATTTTATTTAACTTTTACTTTACAATGTAAAGTTTTTACTTATCTGATAAAAAAAAATACTTGTATACAAAACACCGCAATTTTATTTTATAAAGTACTATTCATTTTATTTAAGGTTTCTTAGTTAATAAAGTGTAGCATAAACGTTTTTAACAAAATTTAAATTAAAAGTGCGTGTACAAAATTTAACATTGTAAGAACGGCCATTGCAGAATCTAACAGTGAATAATCAAAGATCAAAGCATGCAGCCCTGTACCCTCACTTTAGGTCGTGCTATTTCTAAACTTATCTTATTATAAATTAGTTTATAATTTCCAACTTGTCGTTTTTAACGTATTTCATTACTTTTTATATATGTTTGATGTAAATACTAAGTTCAGTTTAACTTTGTCCTAAGACTTAGTTATATTTATTGTTCATTATTACTAATCACTTCTAATTACCAATCTATCTGTATATAAAAAGTGTTTCAGAACTTCGTTTACTTGTTGACCTTTTGAAGTGTAGTTTAATAAATGTAATTAAACGTATTATTATTAGAAGTTACTATACTGAACAGTTTTATTTATGTGTTTTAAACTTGAGTGTTTTACTTATCGTGGATTAGTCATTAAGATTTAGTTTCAAAAATCAACCTGTTTTATTATTAAAATTTTGTAATACTTTATAAACTATTAAATTATTTTAGTCTACTTACTACTTGACTACATATACAAACTGTATATTATTATATTGTAATGTAACTTCTAAATTGCGCGAGCGTACAAAATTGCACGAGGGGACAAAATTGCACGAAAACACAAAATTGCACGAAGATACTTTTGCACGAAGACTAATTTGCACGAGAGCACAAAATTGCACGAAGATAAAATTGCACGTAGACAAAAATGCACGAAGGTTCACATTTGCACGAGGGTATAGTTTTGCACGCAGACACTTTTGCACGAAGGGTCATTTTTGCACAAGTGACAATTTTGCACGGGTTTTGTTTCTTGCCCAGGGACGGGTCAGAATTGCGCGTAGACATTTTTGCACGAGGGGACAAAATTGCACGAGAAGAATCTTTTGCACGGAGACAATTTTGTACCAAAAAAATTATATAATAATTAAAAAAAAAAAGAAAACCAGAATAAAAAATTTTAATAACTTAATAAAAAAAAAAAAAACAAAAAAGATTAAGTAAAATATAACAAATCAAAAAATAAATAAATAAAAAATCATAAATAAAAAAAAAATCAAAAAATAAAACAATTTTTTTTAAGTAAAACATAATAAATTGAATGTTAAATAGACTAAAATAAGTAAAAAATAAGTCAGAAATTAAAAAATCAAATCATTAAATAATAAATAAATTTATAAACAAACAAAATAAAAAGATTTATAATAATTAATAAATACTTTAAATAAAAGTTATAAATAAAAATAAATAGAATTAATAAAAAAAGTTGAAATAAATGATATAAATTATTAAATAATTTTATAAGAAATAATAATAGTTAAAAAAGTCACAATGAATAAATTTAAAATCAAATAAAAAATCAATCAAAAAAAAATTATATTAATAAAAATAAAAAGTAGATTATAAAATTAGATTCTAACCATTAAAAAAGTATAATTACCAAAAAAAGTTTT
>NW_028140700.1:0-18564 GCF_965202585.1 Thalia democratica | reverse complement strand
GATCATTAGTTACTTAATTATTCCTTTCACTGATTTGTAGCAGCATTTTTTATGCTTGTTTAGTCTAATATTTTTTGTAATCTTTATACTCCTACAACATTTTTGATTTATATTAGAAATACATCATTTTAAGTGTTTATTTAGAGGTTTACTAAAATATTATTTTTTTAATTCAGGGCTTTATTCAATTCGTTTTAAATTTTTTTTACCATTATGCAAAGCTTCTCATTTAACTTTTATTATTATTATATTGCCATAACTTATTTGAATAAGTATTATTTTATTTATTTCTTATTTCTTTTAAATTTAAGCCAAAAATAAAAACCTATAAAATTACTAAAATAATTTTAAATTAAATCTATTTATTTACAAAATATTTCAATTTAAACAAAAAATACATTTTTATAATGTTTACATTAAGAATTTAAAAGTAGTTTCCTATTTAAACTTAATGAGTAACTGCAATTAACGACACTAAGTTGATTTACATTTTAAGTTTCCTAAGAAGTACATGTTTTTAGTCTGTTTGAAATAATATAACTTAATTAATAATAATAATTAAAATTTAGTAGATCTCTAAAAATAAACAGAAAATAAACCAAAAGAAAAAATACTTTTAAAGAAGGTTGAGAAAAAATTTATATTGAACATTTTAGAAGATATGCTGTTTTACAAGTTTTATTGCTTTACCCTTATTGCATGTTTAAATAATTATTTTAAAAATTAAATTTATTTTTGTTTGTTTATTTAGTTTTAAAATTATCTAACTCAACTTCAATTTGCTTACGCTGTTTTAAAATGTAGAAATGTTTAGTTTTTTTACATTACTTATCAATTTAATACTTTATAAAAATCTTTTTTTCTTTCTAAATTTGAAATTTTTTTTTAATATAAACTGAAAAAGCACAAACAGTTATAAAAAAAAAGAAAATTAAGCAATAATAAAATGTTTTTTTTTTTTAATAACATTGCATGGTTTTTTGAGCTCTATTAATCCATTAAATAAATAATATTTGATAAAACAGTTGCATGTAAAATATTTAAGAAAAAAAAAATGTGTTTGTTATTATTATACTTTGTTAAATCATTTTTTTATATAGTTAAAAGTTAAAGTTTAAAGAGGTTTCAAAAAATAGTAAATTGGTCTTATTGAACTCATCGAGATTTATCAAGTAAACAAAAGTTCAACTATTTATAAAATTTTATGTTCTGGAGTACTTCTTTTTAACTCAAATTTATTGAAAATAAATTATTACAACAGGCAATAAAATGTACCAAAGATAACAATTTCAAGAAAAAATTACACACAATATTAAGTTAGAACCTTTAATAAAATTTAATTTAAAAGAAAACGGTTTATTAACAGCAGAACATAAAACTTAAAACTTTTGTTAGTTTTCATTTTATTAAAATGTAATTCAACATATTTTACTAAATGTGCTGAATTAGTTTTATGTGATGTAAACAATTATGTAAGAAGCTGATGCTTTACTCCGAGTCAAACAAGCAGTCAACTAATTATACGCATCATTAATTCCTTTACGGTTCATTTACTGCACTGTATTGATGTTTTAGTTAGTATTCGAAAATTTGACACATTTTAACAACGTTTTATTGCTGTTTAAATTGGTATTCGAAAACTTTTGACTTATTCTAACAGACCTTTCTAAAATATGCATACTCACTTTATTTATATCAAAAAAAATCCAAATGCTTTTATATACACCTTTTTAACAAAAAATTGTCAATTTTTTAAAAGTGTTAGTTATGTTTAATTATAATATTAGATAATCTTTATAATTTAAGTTAAAATAAATAGATTTTAATTACTGTGGACAAACTTTATAAAAACTTTAAGATTTTATTTTTTTAATGAATAAACAAGCTAATTAACTTTTCAACTAGCTTTTACATCAACTTATAAAGTTAATTTGTAATTTGCAAGTCTGTAAAATACTACATACTTGAAAAACTTAGTTAGCTGAAAATTATATCAGCATGAACTTTATTAATTTTAATTTTCTTGAACAGTTTATAAATTAATTAAAGTTTAATATATTTTTCAAAACTCATTACATTTTTAAACTTCAAAATATTTTTTTAGTTATCAATAAATTTTATTAAAGTTTACCTTTATCTTTAAGTTTTATGTAAAACATAACACTTTATGTTCATATATTTAATTATCAAAAAAGTATAACTAACTCTTTATATTAGTTGAATTTTTATTACAAAGTTTTAACAATATCTTGATTAATTTATCTCAATTTAAAGTATTTTAAATTTATAATTTATTTATTTTTAATTAAGCAAGCAAATTAGTATTTTAAATCTATAATAGGACTTTTATCCATATCATAGTTGTAAAACTTTAAAAATCTGTAAACTTGTAGCTATTAATACTTAATTTTGATAAACTATTCAGAAAATATTTCATAAATTTAGCAACAAAATGCTATATGTTATACATTAGGTTCCTTTATGTCACAGCTGTTAAGCATTATGAAAACATTTACTAAAAATAAACTTATTTTAAGTTAGCTGCTAAATGAAACTTTTTAACACACATTTTTTTTAACATTAAAAACAATTTTTTTATAAAAACTTTCGTTGCATTTTATTGAAAATGCAATGTGCTAAGAATATTTATATTTTTTATTTTTCTAAAACTATAATTAAAACCTAATTTTAGCTAATTGCTGACGTAAAATAAATGCACACAAACGCTATCTTCAATTAAAAGTATTTATTCAGATGGACAATTTATAATTTACTAGTCTATGTCACCACATAAAGGTATATTTGAAGCAAGCTTATTAGCTTGTATAAAAGTTGAACTGTAAATTACTTAATTTGATATACAACATTAAACTTTTTTTTAACTAGTTTATTTAATTATTTGTCTTAACTATAAAATATTGCTTAACTGACTGTAAAGTAAAGCAATTATTCAAATAATGATAAAAATGCGAATTACTTATTATATTTATTACCAGGTTTTGGTTACAAAAAATCAAAACCTTGTCAAATATAAGAAAAAAATAAGCCGTCTAAATATAGAATAGTTGAAAAAATTTAATATTGTTGTGTCTCATCCTTTCAAAACAAGCTTGTTAGGATTTATTTTAAAAATTAATAAAACAAAATACTTTAGTTACCAGTCATTTTTGTCGAGAATAAAATAATGCTTGAACAAAATTTAAACAGGTTTGCTTTTTTTACACACTATATACTAGTTTACCTCTCGAGCAAAATAAGCAATTTTTATCTTTCTTACTAACTTTTACATAACTAAACAAGCATTTATGTTGCTAACATTGTTATTCAGGCTCAATTTGTCAGGGAGTACGTAAAACAATATTACTTATTTAGAACAAGATTGATATTTAGAGGTTGTGAATGAAATCAGAATAAAGTATATTTATTTCTAAAGCTAAGTATGTTTGTCAAATAAGCTAATTAGTTATCTAGTGACTTGTTTTATTGATAAAAGATGGTGGGTTCATCTAGTTTGTTATAATTGAACATAAATGATAATAAAAGTATTAATAACTAAATCCTGTAAAGGTAATACATTACATAATTAATATTTCTGTCAGCACATTTAATTTCAGTGCAAGAAAAGTTTTCCAAATTGTGGTTTAACTTGCTCGATGAGAAAGAATTTTTACAAAACATATTTAAAATTAACTCCTTATATTTTAAATTAAAAACTAACAAAAATTCTGAATTATGAAAAAGCCGAGTTAAATTATTTGAGTTCTGAGACATTAACAAACTAGTTTGTTGTGTAATTTTGTTAATCTTAAAGTTCGTTTTGAGATTAATTTGCTATTTTCAAAAAACATTACTCTTATTTTTTTTAGCTAGTAAACCGAACTAATAAAGTCTTGAAAATAGAACTTACATTTTGAATTTTGCGCTAGATTTTAAGGCATCGTATTTAACGGTTCAAATAAATACAAATGTTGTAATGGCACAATTTTTTCTCAAACTAAATAGTTTATTTAGTAAATGGTACAACTAAAGGATGTTGTTTTTTTTTTAATTTAAAGTGTTCTTTTTCTATAGATAATAAAGCTATCGTATAGTGATTAAAAGTTTTATATAAAAAAAAAGTTTTATGATAAAATATAGGTTAAAAAATTAGGCGTTTGTAGTATAATTAAACTAATAAAAACTACATATACATAAACATATTTATACTACTTATGTTTTAACTATAATGTTAATAAGTTTAAATTAAATATATAGTTAATCTGTCTTTTCAAGTCATTTACTGAAAACTAATATCTTAAATTACATTACAGAACAAATTTCGTATGCTTATTATTCTATATATAAATGTTCATAACAAACCAAGATTTTTAAAACTTTGAGAGAGTTTTCATGGGGGATCACTTAAATATGAATTTTTAAGCCACTTAACATTTTATAAGTTACATTTAAATTTCAAAACAAACACTGTCATTTTTTTTCTATTTTTGTTTTAATTTAAGATTAAAATAAAAGTAAAGCAAAACTATAATTGAAAAAAAAATGTTAAAGTTTTTGCATAAGGCATAATGTACTAAATAACAAAAAAAAAATTTCTTGTTCACAAAACTTATATGCTAAAAACTAAAAATTACAAAGATACTTCTAGGAGTTTCGCTCTTTCAAAATGTTTTATAGCACTTAAATTCAAAGATTTTTATATAAAAGTATCAATAAATCAGTTTAAAAATCTTAAAATCTAGACCAACTGTTTTTTAAATCTGATGCGGAACGGTAAAATATTAATTTTATTTTAGTTTTCAAAATAGTTAAACTTAGATCGATTTAAGAAAGTTTCCTGAAACAAGATTAATATTAACTTGTTAATTTTCTAAATAACTTTAAAAACAAACATCTTAAAGTTTAACACCATTTTGAGTTAAATTAATTTAAAAAGCATATTTTAAATTATTAAAACGATTTGATTTCCAAATCAAATTCGCTAAAATTTAAAACAAGTATCATAACTATTCAATCATGTATGGATAAGTGTCATTGAGCGCTTAAATGTAAAAAAAAATGAAACTATATCAACACCACAAGAAAAAATTTTATATTGGTAGTAAAGAAATTTGTAAGTTTTATTATGCTAAATCCAAAAAATTTAGTTTTACTTAATTTATATTGCAATTTGTACAGTACTTGCTAAATTCTTAATTTTTTATAAGTAATTCGAAATTTTTTAAACTCACTACAAGTATATAAATCTCCCAGTTCAAATTTAGTTTTTATAAACAGTTTTCAACATAATCTGTGCAGTCAGCATTTTTATTAAAATATGAGTTGTAATCACTTCACTATTACGGTTTTTTAATTGATTTTATTGTTTTACACTTTTATGTATTAAAACAAATTTATTGAAATTTAAAAGCAATTAATTTGATTATCGAAGTTATTGTTCGATGTATTTTTTTTGGTCTATAGTTGTTACAAATTTTTTGATACATCAAAACAAGCCAGTCAAAATTCTTAACTATAGAAATAAAAACTAAAATTAATTTATTAAAACGATAACTTTTTTCAACGTACTTTTATATACATATTGTTTCAAAATTACGTAAACTGGTTTTAATAAACCTGCCTCTGGTCTAATTAAAGCAAAAATATGTTTTTAGATAGCTTCAAAACAACTTCTATCGAAGTATAGACTTTTTAATTATTTTTTTGTTTAACATTCTTATGTATTAATACAAATTTATTGAAATATGAAGGCTTTTAATCTAGTTATCGTAAATCTTGTTCAAGGTAGTTTTTTTTTTGGTCTGAATTTGTTACAAATTTTTTGATACATCAAAACAAGCCAGTCAAAATTCTTAACTATAGAAATAAAAACTAAAATTAATTTATCAAAACAATGACTTTTTTTAACTTACTTTTATATACGTATTGTTTTTAAAACAAAATTACGTAAACTGGTTTTAATAAACGTGCCTCTGGACTTATTAAACAAAAATATGTTTTTATAAGATAGCTTCAAAACAACTTCTATCAAAGTATAGAATTTTTGAGCACTTTTTTTAGTAATCAGGTACCGTGATAGAAATATTTTAATTTAATAAGTTAAATCGATTTCAGCAGTACTTAGAAAACTACTTCTACTCGTAAAATTGTATGAGCTTTTCTGTAAAATTATTACTTTTCAATACAGATATTGTTTTCATTTGTACCAAGAAATTTGTTTACTTAGTTTTTATCAACTTAAAATCTTTTTTATAAACCGACACCTTTTTTAACCACTCATTTAAATTATTATAATTCATGTGATTTTTAGCGAATTATTGCGTTTTTTTGAGTTAGTAAAAGTAATTAAATATTTAATTTTTTTTTTATATTTATATTACTAAACTCAGTAAGTTTACTTGAACATAATACACCAAAGTTTCAAAATACTTTTTTTGTAGTTTAAAACTTTAACACTTTAAAAGTAGCAATAAAAGAAGAAAGTAATTTTCATAACTTTTGGTATTTGATATTATCAATTGCTTATAACCAATAATATTGTCGAACGCTTAAAATATTTGGTCCTATGACTTGGTGCACAAAATAAAACCTTTCGGTTATCGAGTCGCACACCACGGATACCTTTTAACGTCTTGTCCAGGACAAACTACTCAAGTAGTAAAATACTCTAAACTTTTTTTCTTTCTAATAATGAAAGTTTACAATAAAGTTATTACAACTTCGAGTTTTAAACGAATATTGGCGAAAGTGATTTAAAATATTTGTATTTATATTTAACTCTTATAATTTTGTAAAGTACAAAGTCAAAAGTGTTAGAAAATATCTTCCGAATTATGCTGGTTTTAAAAGCGGGCTACAATTAAATTACACATTGTATCTTTGAGGTTTTTTCTTACTGAACAGTTATGATACGTATTTATTTTAATTGTTAAATAAGTAGTAAATATTTTATTACTATTTACCATTGTAGAATGACTTGATTAAAAAACGTATTTAAAAATTGATGCTATTGTTAAAAATTGGTATAATTCTAATAATAGCTAATCATTACTGAATAATATACAGCAGTGGTCGACACGGCGTACACTGGTGCACATTAGTGTACATGAAATTTCTTTTTGGGTGCACGAGACTTTTGGGGTGCATGAAACTTATTTTGGGGTACTTGATTTTTTTCTTTTGCGCAGAAACTAAACTAAAGTTTTTTTTTAGTCTTTCTACATTTAAGACACATTCAACCTTAATATCTAATTGACCATTTTGTTGTCAATAAAACGACCATTTATGTACTCTCCTAGTTCTATTCTGTTACAGTATGTAAAAATACTTCTACCCTTAGCCTAGAAATGAAAGCGTAAAGTAGTAAATTTAAAGTTAGCGTGTAAAAATTAACTAGGTGTTACCGAATTAATAGTAAAAAAATCTATTAAAAATGTTTACATATTCTTAAACACTAGCGGCGCTAAAGAATGCAAATTAGGGTGCACAGAATTTTAATTTTGTGACTTAGGGTTCACGGATTCGAAGTAGCGTGCCGACCACTGATATTAAGTATTAACTCTTTGTGGTTATTTAGTTACTTTTTATTTAAAAACTAAAAGCAACTAAAGTTAAAACATTAAACAACAAGACAAGAACTAGCATTTACTTTATTAAAATTCTGAAAACTATTACTTTTTTTAAATTGTTGTAAAAGAATATATTCTTTTTTTAAGTATTTAATAACCAAAAAAGAAAATCAACATCTTATACTATAAGAGGCATACAACTTGGAAAAAAAAGTATTGTTTGTAAAAATACCTGGAAAAACTTAGTGGTTAAAAATTAAAATTTTTAATAAAAAATTTTAAAGTTAATAAGCCACATTGTGTTCTGAGTTTTAAAAAATCGTGATTAATAAATTGCTGATCGTGTTTTAGAAATGAAAAGTTCGGATCAAACAAAGTTAGTATTCACAAATAAAGTTATATGAACCATCAGGTTCGTTAAAAATGGTATTTTTGTTTGAGTTATTGTAGAAATGCCAGTACAAAAAATCATTACCATAGTTGCTAGCAGGCCACCCAGGATGCCATCCCTCCAGCTTCATTTCAACTCCGTCGCTGCTCCTCCTGAAGATGTTGGTGTTCTTCTCATCTCTCCTGATTCCCGTGTGATAGTAAGGATACGTCAATCCTAGTTCTTCGGAAAGTTCACTAAAAATTTTAATTAATTAATTGTAAAAAAACTAATTTACATACTAATCAATGGTAAATTCAAGCTTTTGCATAATTTGAAAAAAAGATCATACTTTAACCTTGTATAGTTTGCTTACTTTAAATTAAAGTAGAAAAATAGATATAATTTCTCAAATATTAGTACATAATACCTAGTATAGCAAAACAATGAGACCACTTAACTGTATTAGCAAAATACACAAAAATTTACTAGTTTGATGTTATTTATAAAGTATTAGTTACACTGCACAATATTTCATAGTTAAGTTTGAACATTTAGTCTAATAATGTTAAATTATTTTATAAACTTAAGCAAACTTGTGAAAGTTTATAAAAAAGATTACCACATCTAGATATTAATCAACTAACTTTCTTCCACTTTTTGTCAACAATCTTTGGTCGTGTTGTAATAAGTCTCCAGATCTGTTCTGACAGTAACTTCTCGCTGCATCCCATTTCATTGCTTGCTTGACAACTTCGAATTTTTCTGTTGGTTATTTATTATTTAACGAACATTTCATATACCCACTTCTTTGGTTATTACAAGTAAAAAAAAATTTTGAAGCCACTGGTTAAAACTTTTTTTAAATAAAAAGCTAATTTTCAAGTTTTTTTAAATTGTTAAATTTAATGTACTAAGGTTTTTTTAAATACCCTGTTTTGTTTAAAAGATGCTTTACCACTTTACACAATAGTAAGTTGCTGCATTTATCTTAAGTTGCATGTTAAACTAAGAGTTATTATTTCAGATTAAACATTAGAAGACGTAAGAAACATTTTATTTCTAACTTAAAAACCTGCTTTAAGTAAATAACTTTATAGTACATTCAATTTATTCAGTTTTTAAGAACTTTAGCTGTGATTCAAAAACTCACAACGCGAAAAAAAAGTTTATTTTAGAATAAGTAAAAGAAAGTAGTACAAACTTTGACAAGTAAATAAGTTAACTAGTAATTAATCTAAGTTAGTAGTAAAAAGAAGTCTCATTAGATTAGTTTATGTGTATTTAAAAATTTAATTTTGCAAAACTGTAAGCTTAAATGAAGGAGTTCAACTATTGGAAAGTGTACTTAATAAAAAAGCTTTGTATTTTTCAAAACATTAGTAAATTAGTTTATCCTGTAATCCTCCGAATGAATTTACACATTTGTTAAACTATTGACTGTTGTATTCTATTCAATTATACAACTAACTATCAGTTTGAAAATCATACAAAGCGTTTTGCCATCTTAACTAGCTAATAAAATTTAGTTATTACGTCATAAAAGATCTTCGAAATTGTAAGTTTTTATAAATTTCAACTTTTGTCATTCTTTCATTTATCTGAGGATACTTTGAGAGTAGAACATTAAGTTTTAACTGGTTTAAGTATCCTAAAAATCAAGAACCTTATAAATGTTTACTTTAAAAGAACAAGTAGAAGCAAAAACAAGTTTATGAATCATTAATTTCCTTTTGTTTCTAAAAGTTACTTAATATATATAACTACCATTTATGAAATTACACGAAAAAACAAAATCAAACTCAAATGATACAAAAACATTTATTAAATACTTAACTAAACCCTTTATTTCTGATAAAAACAAAACTTTTAGGTTTAAGCAATTTGTTTAATTTCGTAACTAAAAAATAAAATGTATAGTTATTTATATAAAAACATTTGAAATTTTGAAATTTCCATGTAATATTTGCACTTTTATATACTAATTTTCTCGTTTTTACTTGTTTAATTAAATCAAAATTTGTTTTATCTTAATCTAATATGTTTAAACTTTTCTAAATTAAAGTAGATTAATAAAAAACTTAAGTTTTGCTCTTTTCAATTTAATATATGTATGTTTTAAAAGACTTATACCTTATTGGACATTTTTGATTACTTAATCAGTTATTAAAACAATTTAAACTTCAATGGTTATGTTATGCATAACATCCTTGTTAATAGGGAAGTTTAATGAATATCAAAATTAAACTGAATGTGCTATCACTAATCAACAAATAGATAAACTGCGATTCATTGTAAAATGTGAATAAAAAGAGTTTTTTGTGGATACAATAGTTAATTGTTAAATTATTTTCAACCAGGGTGTTGAATCTTACTGTTTATTTGTCAATCAGTTTGAATATGGGTTTTGAGCAGTTTGTTTCCACTTTGGATAATGGTTTTATAACTATCTTGGTTTAAATTTGGAATTTCCCAAAAATGTAACAAAAGCAAAGCATAAAAAAAATTATATTTTTAAAATATTTATTGAAAAAAAATTTGCCGAATATAAATGAAACATTTTTTAATAGCTCTGTTGAAAGTCATCACGGAATTACTATGTTTTAACTAGTGATGTACCCGACTCACAATCCGGGTCCGGATCCGGCCGGATATTGCCATTTTTGTCTGATATCCGGATCCGGCCGGATCTTGATATGAAAAAAAGTCCGGATCCGGTTCCGGCCGGATTCTAATTTGAAAAATAAGTCCGAATCCGTTTCCGGCCGGATCCTAACAGAGATCCGGCCGATTCGGATCTAGTTAGTAAAAAAAGCATACAGAAAAGTATTTTTTCAAAAACAAACCCTTTGTAAATTAAAAAGAGTCATTTTCGTCAGTTAAAATTAAACACCTACCGTGATTGGCTCATTTTGAACTCGTGACTAATTTACATTTTTTTACATTTAAACTATGAAATAAACATTTTAGAAATGCAACTTTTTACCTATGTTGTAAAATTTAAAACATTACTACCAAATTGTTAGGCTAGTTTAAGGATTTTTTGAAAATCTCAGGCTAGTTTTCTTTTAGATTTTGAATGAGTTTAAGCTGATCCAGTTTTCAATATTTTGTGATTTTCTAGTTAATTTTGTTCAAGAACTTGGTTTTAATTGATTTTAGATTGGTAAGGCTATAGGGGGGATCCTCCTTGATTTTTACAAGTTGATCTTATTTAATAGATTTTAATCTTAGCTACCAGATATTGTTTCTGTGGTGTACTTTATCTTTCTATCAATTTCCCTTATACTAAATTTAAAGTTATTCATAGTTTTTTTATCACAAAAGCTTTTATAGAAATGAAATTTTGAAACTACAAATGTAAGCTCTACTTTTTATGTGAAAACTAGTGATGTACCGGACTCACTATCCGGGTCCGGATCCGGCCGGATTTTGCCATTTTTGTCTGATATCTGGATCCGGCCGGATCTTGATATGAAAAAAAACTCCGGTTCCGGCCGGATTTTAATTTGAAAAAAAAGTCCGGATCCGGTTCTGGCCGGATCCTAAATTGAAAAAAAAGTCCGGATCCTAATTTGAAAAAAAAGTCTGTGTCCGGCCGGAGCCAAAACTGTGAGTCCGGTACATCACTAGTTTTAACATTAAATAAGAAGTAAAAATAGTTAAGTATTTTATTCATTAGTAAAGTATACAATTATGAGATGTTATAAATCATTAAAAAAGAGTTTTTATTTGTTGAAATTTAATAACCGCAATTTTTTTGGTAGTTTTATAAGCTAAGACTTTAAGAAAAATTACCTGGTATCACTCAATTAATATAAAACATATTTGTAATCGTAATTTAATTTTTTTATTGTAATGTTTATCAATGGCAAATTAACTTTGTTAAATGTAAACTAAGAATTGTTTAAAAAGTTAGCTAATTAATTTTTCAGATACATGCTTATTTAATTTGTTCGATTAATCATAAAGCATGAATATTGAGTTTTGTAATAAAATAATTTTATAAGATATTTGTGCTAAGGGTTAAATGTATACTTATTTAATTATTTATTTTAATATCGGTCAATTGATTATCTATTCAAGTAAGTTTCCAGATTATTTACAAGTTTTTTAGCTTTTAAGACTACGAAATAATAATATAAAAAATTTTTTGAACTTACTTTTGTTACATTTTATGTTTTGGCTGGCGAGAGTGGCCATGCTTCCGTTTGCGCCGCAAACCAAATCGGGTGACGTCACAGAAGCGTCCATTGTGTGTGTGACGTCACAAGTGTATGTGATGACGTCATTGAAGACAACGGATCCGTCACCGGAATCATTGGATCGTGACTTGAAAGCGTAGGAACCGCCACTTAGAACTGGAGGGGTGCATTCTGTAATTATTAATTTTTTTTTTAACTTCTAATTAATTTATGATTTTAATACTTTAAGTAGCTGATTATAATTTCTCGATCACAATTGCTTAAATCATTAGCATCAATTGTATGCTAAAATGTCTTTAAAAATAATAATGACTGATATCGTATAAGATGATAATTTCATTTAATTTTTTTTTTAAACTAGTTTATTTGAGTCCTAAGTATTTATAGCTAGTTGTTATATATGTAGTGAAACACATTTTTATGTTTTGTTTCGCGTAATATTTACATAACTGAGATGCAAAGTAAGTAAACTATCAAATGAATTCAAAAGAGCACCATAAATTAAAAAAAAAACCATATAATGCGTCAATTAAAAAATTAAGGTCAATAATAAAATGTTGTAAATTTCAGGACTTGTCAATGTTTTTTATCAATTCGTTTTAAAGATGTTTTGTTTATTACATTTAAACATGAATTTTTTCAGCGAGTTTGCACAACTTTTTGTAAAATAACACAGTATTTGTGTAATAGCTGTTAACGCTACAAATTAAAAAAATACGTAACTGTCTATTGCACAACTTTCTAAAATTTCTCAGTTACATAAAAGTGTTTAAACATCGCACAATTTCAAAATACCAGTTATAAAGAATACTAAATCTTATTAAGTAATCTAGTTTTTTTATAAAACGGTCAAATGATTAAGATATATAGCTGTGTCTTATCATTATGGACAATGTAAAAATTTTGCCTTACCTTGTTAAGCTAAAATATATAAAGAAATCTCTCATACATAAGCAACTAAGAAGGAAGGACTAATCAAAATAGTAATTAACTTGTCTAAATATTGCATTAACATTTCAAATGATATGTAATAAGTTACTTTGTCAAACTGTTTCATTCAAAAATTAAAACTGAGAATCTTATTAAAATCAAAAACTAATTGCGTTTTTGAAAACAAACTAATGACAAACGTTAAAAATCAATTAAGAGATTTACGAAAAAATTCAAATTGTTAGACTGCGGTTTCTATATTGTTGTATAAATAAAACCTATGTGTTATTTGGTAAAAAGTTTCGTAAATTATAAATGAAACCCTTCGAGTGTTTAAATCTTTTGAAAATAATCTTTCAAAACACTTTTGATTGGCTAATTTTTATGAAAAGTTTCTTTTTTTTAAATGTTCAGCTTTCGTAATTAAAAAATTTTATCTACATACTTTATATGCTTAAACCTATCATATTTTGCATAAAAACTTATAAACTACGTCATTTTAACGCAGTTCCTTAAATAATATGAACTAACCTAACTTAAGGTAACGTAAGTATTTTAAATTGTAGTAAAAAGCCTCAAATTTCGACAATTCAAGTTCTTAAAAATAACTTAAGGTCTACTACTAAAAAAGTAATATATTTTTAAAAGCTTTAAAAAATCCGTTTGTGTCTTTTACAATACCTATAATCTCTTCTTTTTGTTTTTTTTTAGTATTTTTTAAATGGTATTGTTTAAATTATTGAAATTTACTATTCTTTTAAACATGTTTAGCTATACCTCAGAAAATATCTAAAATGTAAAATAAAGGGCTTTTATACATTAGTTATAAGTTAGTGTTAAATATGCGCGAAGGTACCATGTTGCACAAAAGGTCTATTTTGAATAGATTTCTTAATTATTACTTTTTAGTTCTATCACTGTTACCCCTAGTCCTTACCCTTGGTCGGAAACTTTTTCAAGTTATCTTTTTAATCTTTTATATTGATAATTTTTTATTCCTTTTTAAACTATCACTGCTTCATCTAACCCTTACCCTTGGTCGGTAAATTGTTATCTTCTTCTTATTTATTTATTTTATAGTTACATTTTTATTTTTCCTCTTTTTTACTATCACTGTTACCCCTAACCCTAATACGTAGTCGGTATTGTTTTGTCTTTATTCATTTTTTCCTACTATCACTGATACCTATAAACCTTCTGTTGGTTAATAATTTTCTTTTAATAATATTTTTAAAATAATGCTATTGTTACTTTTTTACTTTTGTGCGTAATGACCCTTCTCGTGTAACAAAATATTTACATTTTGCTGTTTTTTAAATAACCGCTAGAGGGTGTTTTAAGATTGTTTGTCGAGCCACTCAATAAAACCAAAACAATATATGTTTTAGCCACTACAGTGCAAGAAACACATTACAATTAAATATTTAAATTAGGAACTGTTTTATTATTAAGATTAACTATACATTTATTTTTCCATTTTAAATACTCATTAAGACTATTTATGAAAAATATTTATTAAAAGTTTATAATTATTTGTTTTGTTTATTTTCGCAGCTTTATTTTAGTGATAGATTGCTGTTTTGTCACTTCAATAAACTACTTTCATTGAATATTTAGATATATTAAGTTAATTGATAAATTTATTAAGTATGTAGTCAACATTATGAGTCAAAAAAAGGCAGACAACATAAATCTAGTAAATAATATTATAACACCACGCTTAAAAAACTCACGGCGCTTGGCCGAATAGACGGAGACAGTTAGGTCTGGCTCACTACCCATTAACACAGACGCGCAAATCCTTATAAAAACATAAAGTAGTTCCTACACCAGGCCCTTAAGGACTACACGAGCAAAAGTGTCTCAGTGCAAAAGTTTTATTATAAGTATTTAACCCGTCCCAATTAACTAGAATAAAGTATTAGTTTTTATTTATTTTAAATTATATATTACTTTTTGAGTTGTTGACCTTAATTTTTCTTAAGAATTTTATTTGTCTAAATTTCAATAGTCGTGCAACTATATTACACAGGTTCAACTATTATATGTTATAAAGCATAACAAGTTTTTTTTTATACAAATTAAAATTTTTATAATTTTTTGATAGTTTTCTTTGATGAGACTTTAAGTAAAGATTACCAATCATCACTGAACTAATAGAATACATAATTGTAGTTATAAGTACCCTAACTATTTCATTGTAACGTTTATCAATAGAAAATTACCTTTGTGAAATATGAACTTAGAAATTTATAAAAGTTATCTAGTTATTTTCCAAAATCAGTGCTGATTTAAATTCATCGATTAATCATAAAGCATGAACATCAAGTTTTGTATTCAAACAGTTTGATAAATACTTGTGTCAATGGTTTAATGTATACTAGTTTATTTGTTTTAATAAAAGTGAATTAGTTATAAATATAGATTAAAGTACGTTTGTATTAAATTTATGAGTTTTTTTCGCTTTTAAGACTCATAAACAAAGTTTATTAACAATATTTGAACTTACTTTTATTACATTTTATGTTTTGGCTGGCGAGAGTGGCCATGCTTCCGTTTGCGCCGCAAACCAAATCGGGTGACGTCACAGAAGCGTCCATTGTGTGCGTGACGTCACAAGTGTATGTGATGACGTCATTGTAGACAACGGATCCGTCACCGGTATCATTCGACCGTGACTTGAAAGCGTAGGAACCGCCACTTAGAACTGGAGGGGTGCATTCTGTTTGTATTAATTGTTTTTTCAACATCTAAACTATGTCCTGATTTTAATACTTTAAACAGCTCAAGAGCATCTACGGCACTTTATGTTTCAAAATTAAAAATAATTTAAAATTCTTGTTGATAATTTGGCTTTTGGTCACAATCGCTTAAATCACTATCATCAGTTGTATGCTTAAATGCTTAAAATAAAAAATATAATTAATGATGCTGTAAAAGACATAAAATAAAAATATCAACATTGGTTTAATAACTTCTTGTGTTTTTAAATGTAACAGATTGAAGTGTTACTTAAACACAGATTGTTATATTAAGTGTTTAATAGACAAATAAGTAAAATAAGTTATTTTGAAATGTTGAGTAAACAAGTTATTAAATCAAAGTTGTTTTAAAATTCCAAACACTTAGTATTTAACACTTTTGGATTTATTTCAAGGAGTTATTAACTACAAAATTTTACATTGAGTTTGAATTTTAGACACTATTCTTTGTTTTACTTAACTTTAAAGTGCTTTTGTGAATATTTTTTGTAATATTAATACAATACTTACTAAATTAATCCTTATTTATTCAAAATAAATAGCAGATTAGTTAAACTATTGACTATCACTGATCTACTAATTTATACAAGTAAATAAAAGCTTTGATAAGGTATGGAATTTTACCAGCTTAACTAGCCGAACGAAATTCAATTATTACGTCATAGAAGTTCTTAATTTAATTCAAAGTTGTGATTACTTGCATCACTCTCTCAATTAAAAGTTTTTAATTTAATTAAAAATTCTTTGGAATCCAAATTTTACTAAAATCTTCGAGTAGAAAATATAAAAATATGTGTATCATTTGACAATTAAGATTTATGAATATAGTAACGCAAAGTAAAAACAGTTGTTTTTTATAAGGTATTTGTAAGGATGAAGAAAAAACAAGTAAGAGTTTTAACGTCAGCTAAACAGAGCAAGTATAACCAAAAACAAGTTTAATAAATCATTAACCTTTCTTCTGTTTGATAGTTTACTTACTTTATAGTATGTTTAGATACTTGTTATAACTATTTATAGAAAAACAATGGTACATTATGTTAAACAGAAATATTATAAACAGAAATTGTTCGTAAAATACCTGCTAGTGTTTCTTTTTTTAATGTTTAAAAATATTAAGATAACTTTCTATTATCATACATATTAAAATAAGGTGGATTTTTTAGATTATATACTAATTGTTAAATATTTATGAGAATTGTCTTGAGCTAGTTACTTATTTAAACTTAAAGGAAAAGAGTTTAGTTGATTTAAGTATTAGTATAAAATATTATAGCTATCTTAGTTTAAATTACGAATTCCTAAAAATGTATAAGAAGTAAACAAAAACACAGTATTTATAAAAAAAATATTTGTATTTTCAAAATATTTATTGAAAAAATATTTGCTGAATATAAATGAAACATTTTTTTAAAGTTCTGTCGAATGTCATTACGGAAGTACTATGTTTTAACATTAAATAATACGTAAAATTAGTGAAGTATTTTATACATTAGTCAAGTATACAATTATGAGATGTTTTAAAGCATTTAAAAAAAGTTTTTTCTTTGTCGAAATTAAATGTCCTCAAGTTTTTTGATATTTTTATAAGCTAAGACTTCAAGAAAAATTACCAATTATCACTCAAATAATATAAAACACATTTGTAATCGTGACATAATATTTTTATTGTCATGGTTATCAATAGCAAATTAACTTTGTAAAATGTAAACTAAGAATTGTTTAAAAAGCTAGCTAATTAATTTTTCAGATACATGCTTATTTAATTTGGTCGATTAATCATAAAGTATGAATATTAAGTTTTGTAATAAAAAAATTTTATAAAATATTTTTAATAAGGGTTAAATGTATACTTATTTATTTATTTTAATATCGGTCAATTGATTATCTAACTCGAATTAAGTAAGTTTCTAGTTTATTTACAAGTTTTTTAGCTTTTAAGACTACAAAAAATAAAAATAAAACAATTTTTAAACTTACTTTTATTACATTTTATGTTTTGGCTGGCGAGAGTGGCCATGCTTCCGTCTGCCCCGCAAACCAAATCGGGTGACGTCACAGAAGCGTCCATTGTGTGCGTGACGTCACAAGTGTATGTGATGATGTCATTGTAGACAACGGATCCGTCACCGGTATCATTCGACCGTGACTTGAAAGCGTAGGAACCGCCACTTAGAACTGGAGGGGTGCATTCTGTAATTATTAATTGTTTTTTAAACTTCTAATTTATTTGATTACTTTAATACTTTAAATAGCTCAAGAGCATCTACGGTACTTTATGTTTCAAGATTAAAAAATAATTCAAAATTCTTGTTGATAATTCGACTCTCGGTCACAATCGCTTAAATCACTATCATCAGTTGTATGTTCAAATGCTTAAAATAAAAAATATAATTAATGATGCTGTAAAAGATATAAAATAAAAACATCAACATTGGTTTAATAAATTCTTGTGTTTTTAAATAAAACAGATCGAAGTAGATTGAAGTGTTACCTAATCACAGATTGTTATTTTAAGTGTTTAATAGACAAATAAGTGAAATAAGTTATTTTGAAATGTTGAGAAAACAAGTTATTAAATCAAAGTTGTTCTAAATTTCCAAACACTTAGTATTTAACACATTCGGATTTATTTCAAGGAGTTATTAACTACAACATTTTACATTGAGTTTAAATTATAGACACTATTCTTTGTTTTACTTAACTTTAAAGTGCTTTTGCAAATATTTTTT
>NW_028140699.1:0-18644 GCF_965202585.1 Thalia democratica | reverse complement strand
GTTGGTGTTACTTTTTTACTACTTAATAAACTAAAAAAACGAACAACAGTTATTGGTAACAATGATAGTAGAAAAATAATAAAAATAAAAAAGGTTACCGACCAAGGGTAAGGGGTAACAGGGATGATTAAAAATATTATGAGAAAAAAGTAATCAATAAGTTAAATAAAAAGTAATACTAATTTACAATTCCTTTTAAAAATTATATAAAACTGAACAAGTTTGTTTTATCTAATATATTATTTGAAAAAAATTGACTTTTTTGCTAAAATATTTTGAGTTTTTTTTTTTTTACTTGTAAAAACAAGTGATTTATTTTACTTGACCCAGCTAATTTAAACAAAAATTTTATTTATTCGTTTTTATTACGTTAACTCAAACATTTTCAGGGGTCGCACAAAAAACCAGTCGAAACACGCCCCAGGTTGTTAAAAAGATAAGATTCTTTTTTAAGGTTAAAGAACTTTTAGTCAATGTAAAACTTAAAGTGAAACGTCTTTGTCTTTTTTAAACCCTTAACTAATAAGTATGATATATTTAAGTTCTAAATCAATTAAAAAATATGTAATTTATATAATATATACAAAGTTATGTGAAGATACATTCAAAATTTAATGTTTTAAGCTTTCTTTAAAAAAAGTGTAACAAAGAAAAACTTAAGTTCGTACTTAACAAACAACGTCATAAAAACTAAATTAATATATGTACATTTGTATGAAAACTGATACATAAGTTTAAACCATGGTTTCCCGTTTTTTTTCAAATTGCCCCCTTAGAAGAAATTGAAAATGCTATTTCCCCTCCAACAAGACTACCATTTAAAATTTTTGCTCTCATCCGCAACTTCAGAATATCTAGTGTAACTTTCAAAATTACTAATAGATACACCTAAAACCTTTTTTTGCTCTTCATCTGCAACTAAGAATATCTAGTGTAAGTTTCAAAATTACTGAAGACCTTTTCTTTTCTTTTTTTGCTCCTCATCTGCAACTCAAGAAAATCTTAAGTTTCATAATTTTAAAATCACCCCCCTTCCGCCGCTTACTAATTATTGCCCCCCAACTTACTAAAATCGCCCCCAGGGGGGCGGTACCGCCCACTTTTAGAAACCCTGGTTTAAACGTAAAACTATTGAAAGTTAAGTAAATTGAAAAAAATTTAAAGTTTGTTAACATAAGTTATATATATATATACGTTTAAAAAACTATATATTTTGTTTTTTACTAATTGGATATAGCAGTCTTATATTTAGCTAAATCACATCGTTGACTATAAGATAAAATAAACTTTTACAGTAGGTATACTTCAAAAAAAAAATTATATGGTTTGAAATTAAAAATCTACTTAATTCATTTGAAACATAGCAATTTTTCAAAATAATAGGTAAGGGAGTATTTTCAGAAATAAATAAGCGGCAACAAATAAAATGTAACATAAATCCGATAAAAAAGCAAATCATTTATCAATTACTAAACCTTACACATAATAAACTAACAGGCTTGGACTTGTTAATTTAATTAATGGGTTTTTAATACACTATTTAGATCAAGTTTAGAAAACATTTCAAAGAAACTGAAATGATAAGTAAAGCTTTTACTAAAAGAACAAACTATTCTTCAATCTAGCGTATCTGGCTATTTCAGTAATAGCTCTAAGCTTCTAATTTGTTATAGCTTTTAATTTTTGTGTTAAACAATTTATTTCAATAGTTTCCAAATTAATAAAAAGTTTTAGTTATATATATTAACTCAATTATTATACAATAAGACACTTATTTTACTTTTCACGAACTTCACATATAACAGTTAACAAAAAAAAATAACCCATAACATTGTTTAAACAAAAATATGTTTTAAAATCAATATCACTTAAAACAACACAAGAAATTAAAAATGAAAAAAATCAAAAACTAAGAATTAACTTAACTACTTTTTAGCTTGGATCACCACCGCCTACATTTTTGCAGCCACAATTACAAATGCCGTTCAAAAATTACTTACACAGCGTAAGTGAACACAGCTAGAATAATTGAAAAACAATTATTACGTATATAACTGCTTTTAAAGTTTAGATTCTTTCTCGTCAACACTAATATTTTCTGCAAGGGTTACATCAATGCTTGGAATATAAGATTCAGCTGGGGAACAACCTACAATGCGACTTTTTATTTGTAAAGCTTCACTGAGAACATTACCAGTCTTCGGATCATCAATTTCAGAGGAGATCTCAACTGAAGTTGATGTTGTCAGAAAAATATTTTTGTTCCTATCGTTAGAACTTGAAGAAAAGTGGACATTTGCAGAAGGTTTGGTTTGAAAATTTGACGACGTGTTTTGAAAGACTGCGGGATTAGCTTTGTCTTCAATTATGTCTTAAACTTATTTACTTCCTTTCGCAACGCTGCCAGATTCTTTTCCTCTTCATATATTAACCTTCCTTATTCCTTTTTTGACATGGAGTTTCTGACTTTAAAGCTTTCGGAGTTTCACGGAATGAAACAGAGTTTGGTGGCGCAGCGGGTTTGTTGGGAGATCAGCGAACAACCTTCTAGCTGGTATTTGTCCGCCGGATCAGGAAACTTCAGCAGCCTATGAATTATTTTAAGATGGATTATTTGCAATATTGGAAAAGGTATGTCGGTATCACGCTGTTTGTCGTTTTTACTTTCATTATTTTTATCAGATTTAAGCTGTTCTTTTATTGACATGACTACTTTCAAGTGTTAAAATAAGTAAGAGCTGTAAAAAACGTGTTTTTAAAGTTAGAATGTGTAAAGTTAATTGGAATACTCTGTAAAAAGGAAATAAATTCTTATGTTTGAACTAACATAGCTGAATAGCTAGTTTTGTAGATTTATTAAAGAAAGTAAGAAATAACAACTTACTCGTCCTATATCTAGTTGAATTTTTCACTAGTCTAACAGATTGTACATTGATGTAAACCATGAGTACAGTAACCTCTCGCTTAATTACGCACATTGTGTCCACAGAAAAAATGCGTAAAGATACGAGATATCGTAAAAATACGAGAGGTACCAAATATTTTTACTATAATGGCTTTTTTTGACATTGCTTCTAGTTAAAAGCAGACTGGGGACTTTCCCAATTATAACGCTGCAGTTGTGTTCTTCCAAAGCTGTAACTGGTACTGATGAGCATTACGAAGAATTGAAGGCTACGTGCGAAAAATTTCAACGCTTGCTGTGCAAAGCACGTGTTACAGAAGAAGAACTTAAAGTAAAAAAAAAACGTCAAATGAAAATTAGTGATATGTTTACTAAAAAAAACAATTGAGATTTGTGTTAAGTGTAAGATCTGTATTTATTAATTATCTAGGCTACATTTTGCTAGGAAGTTTCATTATATTTCTTTTTTAGATGTATGTTCATACATAGGGTAAGAGAGCTGTATTATTTATTTGTGTTTTAAACTGTCATTATTTCATTATATTTTCTTTACTTAACACAGTCAAATTTTTTCAGAATTTTAATCTAATCTCTTATTGTAAACAAAATTTATAATATACTGAGGTATAACTAAATGTTTATCAATTAGTCACGGAACATAAGTTTACAAAGTCTCAAAATATAAAGAGGTTTGTAAGCATTTAAAAACATATTTTAAATTAAAAATATACAACGAACTTAATTTGTACAATATTAAAAAAAAAAAAATTTAAATTTCAGAATTTTAAAATGCGTAACTAAACGAGAGTGCGTAACGTCAGGAGTGCGTAAAGATGCGGAGGTAAATGTATTATTAATTTATATTAATTGTATGGCTAAACAAATTGCAAATTCTTTTACTTTATTTAAGTTTTAAAAGAGTTCAAAAAACAGCACCTTTAGTTTTTAGATTAAAAAACTAATCATAACTTTTATTATCTTACTTTTTTATAAATTTACCTTATTCAAAGTAATTTGATTAAAAAAGTTAGAAACTTAAGTATACTTAAACTCATACTAATTATATGCAACCATTTTTTACAAGTATGGATTTTTTCAAAATCATATCTTTAACAATTTTTAAAACAAGCATTGAAATCACAAAACAACTCAGTAGGTACTAATTAGTCAAGGTGTTTAAATGTTAACGTCTTTTTAAAAATACTACCAAAATTCTGTTTTGCTTGATTTTAGCAAAAACTTTTACGACTGTTGAACTAAAAGTATTTACTAAAGAATAAGTAATTTTCAGTAGTACTTTAACTTTTTTACTCAAACTTTTTTTGACTTCAAATATTTTAAGGTTTTATTTAAAACAATGTTTCGCTCAAAAAAAAAGAGATCATCACTTAATAATAAAATCTTATTCAAATAGAATACAAACTATTTATGCTTGAATTAGATTTTAAGGATTGTAAAGCTAAATTTATTTGAATACAATTGTATTAAATCCATGTTACCGTATATTTTACGAATATAAATTTAAGTTTGTCAATGTTTCCAAAAGTTCTGATATTTAGTAAAAAATTTAATTATTTATTCAGTCATCGCTGTAATATTTGCTTTTGAAACTTACAATTTAACAATAAATTATAAAATTATATTTTAAGTGCTTAAAGTTAAGATATACTTTTCATTGATATTTAAACAAACCTTTAACATTAAGTTATAGTTTATTGAACAACAAAATAAGACGCTCAAGATTAGGTTGTATATTAACGACGCATAGTTAAACCCTTAACGTTTTTATGGGTTAGCCAACCAACAAACAATTATAGTTTAATCCAAAAACTCATGCAGGGACGCGCTTTGGCCGTTGACCAGCACCTGGGACGAATTATGGGTGAGAAACGCGTTTTCAAGCAACGACGAAGACTGCCTCGACTACGAGAGGCAGCTGCCCGTATGCGGCTGGGGGGAGTGGTGCAGCGACAGTTACGGCCCGTTCAAATTTCAACTAAATTACTAAAAGGGATGCGGTTCCGTGAAAAAGAGCTTCGTTTGCGAGAAGGACCTCTAGTAGTGATTTTAGTTTTTTATTGTTTTTGATGATACTCTATCGTTAAAAATTATTTCGTACTTTTAAAAATGTTTTCGATAAACTGTAGTATTAAATAAGATGCATTGTTAAGTTGTTTTTTGATACGAACTTGGTTATTAGACAAATAGGTCTAAATAGGGGTAGGTGTCTAAATTGCGCGAGCGTACAAAATTGCACGAGGGGACAAAATTGCACGAAGACTAATTTGCACGAGATCAAAAAATTGCACGAAGATAAAATTGCACGTAGACAGAATTGCACGAAGGTTCACTCTTGCACGAAAACACTTTTGCACGAGGGTATATTTTTGCACGAGTAGACATTTTTGCACGTAGACACTTTTGCACAAAGGGTAATTTTTGCACGAGTGACAATTTAGCACGTAGGGTCAATTTTGCACGGGTTTTGATTCTTGCCCAGGGACGGGTCAGTATTGCGCGTAGACACTTTTGCACGAGGGGACAAAATTGCACGAGAAGATTTTTTTGCACGAAGACAATTATGCCCCAAAAATAATTAAATAATATTTATAAATAAAAACTCAGAATTAAAAAAAAAATAACTGAAAAAAAAAACTAAAAAAAAAAACTGGTAAAATCTTTTAAGTAAAAAAAAATTCAAAAAAAAAAATATTAAGTAAAACATAACAAATCAAATAATAAAAAAAATAAAAAATCTAAATAAAATATAAATTGAAAAAAAAAATTAAGTAAAACAAAATGAATTAAATGTTAAATAGATTAAAATAAACTAATAATGAAAGTCAGAATTTTAAAAATAAAATTACTTTATAATAATAAATTTAAAAAAGAATCAAAAAATAAATAAGATTTGTAAAAACTAAAAATTAATAAATTAAATAATAAATACATTAAATAAAAGTTAATAAGATTAATAAAAAAAGTCAGAATATATAAAATATATAATAATAAAAATTAAAAGAAATAATAATAATTAGAAAAGTCAAAGTTTATAAACTAAGTAATTAAACAGAAAATCAACCTTAAAAAAAATTATATAAATAAAAATAAAATTATAAAATTTGATTCTAATCGTTAATAAAATTCTTACCAAAAAAGTTTGGTTTATAATAATAAATGTTTTTTTTTGTTAAAAGTTGAAATTAACTAATTGTAGCTGTTGTATTATTTTATTGTTTTAATTTTAGTCAAAAGCTTGTATCTCCTTTCTCTTCTAAAAAAGTAGGAAGAATATAGCTTCTGACAGTGGTTTATCGCAAGTCTAGGTTAGATAAAGAAAAAAAAACAGAGCAGGAGTAACTTAAGAGCTAATTAGAGTAAAACGCGTGCACAAACTACACTTTTGGACTTATTGAAAGTGTATTTGAAAGTTAAAACATAAATTAAATGTAAGATAATAATATTTTAATAAATATTATGACTTGAACTTTAAATTATAAAACACTTGAAAGAAAACTAAAATATTTAATAGAAAACTTTTATATAAAACAAAAAAAAACAATTTTATGTATAATTTATGGAAGTATACAGCCATAACAGAAATTTTTGTACAATGCACAATAAAAATTTCATCAGACAGATTTTCTCCTTTCAAAACTTAACTAATTGTCTAACTATTTTGCATGCTCGTTTTTTCTGTGCAAAAGTATCTTCGTGCAATTTTGTCCCCTCGTGCAATTTTGTACGCTCGTGCAATTTAAACACCTACCCATGTAAATATTATTATTTATTTTTTAAATCTATTTTTTTCATATTTAAGTTAAGCATAATTATAATATAATTTAAGTTTACATCAATACATGTTTATTTTTATATAAGGGTTATTTTAAGTATAATAAAATTCTAGTTTTATTTTTATTAAGATAATATTTAAATTTACATTAGAGTTTAAACACATTAATTTAATTTTATTTAAAAAAAGGCTATATAAATTCAAAAAAAAAAATTAATTTAAACCTAATTAAATTAAAATAAACTACACTAACACATGCTTAATATTATTTTTTTACAAAACATAAAGGTTTTAACATATTTTTTATTTACTTATTTTAAGTCGATACTTTTTGTGCAAAATTGACCCTCCGTGTAAAACTGTCTGTCGTGCAAAATTGACTTTCCGTGCAAAATTGTAACTCGTGCAAAATTGACCTTCTGTGCAAAATAGTCTTCGTGCAATTTTGTGCCCGCGTGCAAACTAGTCTTCGTGCAAAAGTATCTTTTCGTGCAAAAGTATCTTCGTGCAATTTAGTCCCCACGTGCAATTTAGTAACCTCGTGTACTTTTGTCTTTGCGCAATTTAGACCCGTTCCCCTAAATAGAATCTAGAATAATTGATTAGAAAAATCTGTATATTTTTATGAGTTATATGTGTATTTTTGAAAATATTAACAAAAAAATGTAATTTATAGTATTAATTTGATTATTGTAAAACAATTTATCTGTTTTTCTATTGATTAGTTTTATTTTATTTTTGATTGCTAAACGATTTTTGTTAAAAATACTTATATAGACTGCTAAAAACAAATAAATCAAAAATTTAATTTAGACAATAAAATTGCAATAATAATGATAATTGCAACAAATTAAATAAAAGTACAACAATTAAGGTATAAAGTAGAAATTAGAATAAATTATAAATCATTTATTTAATTTTAAAAACTCAGGTGATATGTTTATCTATTTTTTTTAAATAGAAATTACGTAAAAAAAAAATTGATTTTACTCAACAACGTCATAAAAGTAGATATTCAGCGTTTTAACAAATATATTTTTTTAGTATGTTTAAGATAAATATAAGTAATGAAAGGAAATTGATTTCAACCATATACCTTCACTCCATATACATAGTGTTCGTGTCTATTTGTGTTTAATTTTGTTTTATAGTTAAATAGAAATTACAACTATAAGGATTATTACATACAATAAAAACACGCCAATGTTTTGTTGTGATATCATTACTACTATATTATTATTTTAAATAAAAAAGCAAAGTATTACAGTGCATCATTAATAGGTATACAAATTTTTACTGTTGTTTACGTATTAGCTTTTCCAAACAAAATCTTTTTAGTTTTATGAAACAGAAACAAACAAATGAAAATCTTTAAAGTTATTCAAAGAGTTGAAACGGTATTTATATGTTACTAGGGACTATATATGGAAATACTTGTTGCTTACAAGGGCCATACGTTATTGAATTCTTAAATTTTTCTGCTGCTGCTTTGATCGGGATGTAAATTACAAGTTCATTAAAAGCAATCTTGCTTGATACTGACACTAAATATTCAGCATGTTTAAACCTTTTGCTGATAGTGACACTGGAAATAAAGACGATAAAATTCTCGGAAAAGTAACAACAAAAAACACGTTTGCTTTCGCATGGCCTAAGTCTTAGCATTCAAAGTACGAGAACGAAAAATAAGTTAGATATACAAAAAAAAAATTCCAAAAACTTTTGTTAAGAACATTATAACAGTTGTTAGCTAGCAATAATAGTCTTAAAGCCATGTTTCAAAATAATAGTTTAGAAATAGCCGTGGTTTATCACGACTTAGTCATATATGTGATAGAAATTGAAGAGAAGCAAACTGTAAAAGAAACTGCAAAGTATTTATTGCACATCATATTTGACGTAAGTAATTTTGATGGTGGTGAATTGCTAAAGTACATTATTCGTCTACAAGTAAACTCGACCAGTTATGTTCAAATGAAAACGGTATTTCTTCTATGGGTGAAGAAGTAGATAAAATAGTGAACACAAATCACCTGGCAAAAGTTAGACTTATAAAAGTTAGTTTGATTACTGAAATCAATCAACAATTATCTTTTGAAATGAATACTCTTTTTAAAAGAAGCGCATTGGATTCCATCAAGTACAACACAGAAGTACCAATAAGTTCGGATAAAGATGTTAAGCTCATTAAATAACAATTGTTGCACAAAAGTTTCAAAGTTCTACACGTATAAATCAAACCTGATGACCAATACGATGTAAGAAAAATACAGAAACGTTCTTTTTATCTGCAAGGGTCAGTTCTAGCATAGTTAATAACTTTTTTAAATAAAAAATGTTATGCAGCTTTATATGAACAATGCATAAAGTATTGTTCTCCCAAAACATGTAACTAATAAAAATTGCTTTTGCTACGACTCTATTTCCATGAGTCGAGAACTTTTGAAATGTACTAGTTACTGCAGTGCTGAAAACCAAGTTAGAAAACTGACTTTTGTTTCTTATTTTCGAGCAAAATGCAAACAGAAATTTTCAAACAAAACATTTTATAAGTAAGTTGAATAATAAGAAATCAAAAGGCACAACTGATTTATATAGTAGAGGTTGATTTTTGTACCATATCTTCAAAAGAATTCATCTTTTGATTTAACTCAGAACAACTCTGTGTCTGTACGGGGAATGATTCCTACAAACTCAATTGTGATTTAATGTTGTATGTGTAATAAAAGTATTACCAAAGAGTTACTTTTATGATAAATAACTTTTCGTTTAGTTACAAAAAGTGTTGTCGGTGAAATTTTAAAAGCTTCTACCAAAGGTTCACTATAAAGCTACAGTAAATTTGTTTGATTATATGGTACAAATAAAGATTTTAGATAATTTAACACTTTCATTGTCTATTTTTCAAACCTCTAAAATTTTAACTTAAGTTTTGTAAATTTTTCAAAAAGAGTAAACTCTATTTTAAAATAAACGTTTTATTTATAAAGCAACTACCAAAAACTGAGTCATTGATTAAATATTTGTGAAAAAATAAAAGATAACTACCAAAGCTAACATATTATTATCAACATTCAAAATTAATTCAATTAAAACATTTTTTAATTATTAAAAGTATCTTTGAAACTATAACAAACATAATTACTGAACTTTTTTGCAAAATGCTTTTACTTTTTAAGCATGATTTAAATAACTATTTAGATTTTTAACTTTTACGAGAAATAAAAGTTCATTTTTATTAATTTACTGACTAAGAACTATAATTTAGCTTAAATTATTAAAAAATACTTATATTTAATTTATTTTAGATCTGTGCATAAATATATAATAGATAAAATGTAAAAAATTGTAGTCTTTTTGAATTTAGTTTTTTATTCTCAAAAAATTTTTATCAATTTATCGTCAACTTTTTTTAGTTAGTTTTCTTCAAATCACTATCAGACATGGTATAATCAAGATGGCAGTTAAATACAGCTGTTTTAATTGTAAACACGCGCTTTAAAGCTCTATAGTAAATTGAGAGAAATTTGGAGAAATAAAAGAAACTAAAGTGAAAAGTGAGTGGTACGCTGGAGCGCGCTCGAGTTATTCTCTTCATTTAAGAACTTTACAAATAGACGCAAAGTTTTAGCGCAAAAGTGAGAGAGCTAGAAGAAAAAAGAAATTTATATGCCAAAATCGTACGCTTGAGTAATTCACTTAATTTTAAAACTTTAATAATGCATGTTAATTTTTTAAGTTTTAACTAACTTTCACGTCTTGTCTTATATTTCTAAAGTCAAAATTTTTTTTTTGTTCCTGCAAAAATTTTATTAAAGTGAAAAACTACATAAGTGTTTAATTTACAATTTACTTTCTTATTTTAACAATTTTTTTCTTATGAAAATTTTTATCGAAAATTTATTTGTTTATATACCTTAAATTTTTATTAAATGAAAAAAAATAAGGTCAGTTTAACTGGTTTGTTAAAGATTTAAGCTTAATTTACTTTTTTAAACTAAATTAAAAATATTTTCTGCTATAAGTTTTATAACAATCTAATTATACTAAAGCTTTTGCAGTAAGAATATTCGCAGCTAAAAATGTTAACTTAGTGAAAAGATATTTTATTAGATAATAATGACTATGATATAAAGCAAAGACTGAAATTGTACATTTAAAGGAATTCATGTTAAACTACTTTAATTTGTTTCATAAAACAAAACTTTATTTAAGAGAAAAAAAATCTAAAAGGTTACTAGTATTACTTATTTCATTTATCTTTAAGTTTTAAACCATTTTCAATGTTTAATTTGTAAGTATAGTTAACTAAAAAGTAATTTATTTTTGTAAGTTGCTTATGTACTTCTAGGTTTATTCATTTAATTCAAGTTTCAAAGTTTGTGAAAAAATAAAAACTAGGATATATTGTAATTAAAAAAATTATACAAACCTTCGACACTACAAAATATTATACTAATACAAGCTATATACTCTACATACTTTTTTGATATATATATAAAGAGCTTGAATTAATTTTATATGTTTATTAATAAAAGAACAAGTGCATAACATAAGGGCAGTTTACAGCACTATGACTTAAACTAATTTGTATTGCAATAACTAGCAGTTATGGCAATTTTAAAAAAATCTATATTGGTAAATAAAGAAAATTGTTTAAAAAAAAAGCTGAATTGAAGTAAAAATGTTTTGTTTAAAAACCTAAAATTTTAAATAAAAATTTTAAAAAATACAAAAGTTAATACGGAAATTTAAAATAACAATTTTAAGTATTAAAAAATACTTAATAAAAACTAAGAAAATGAGAAATTTTAAAGTTTGTTAGGCAAAAGAAATTTAGCATAATACTCATATGATAAAAAATTAGCGCGATTAACGGTTGGATTATTATTGAACTTATTATTGTTACTACAAAAAATGTAAAAAAGTACAAATAGTCAAAGAAATTTTAGCAATTAATGTACAAAACTTTGTAAATAAACAAATTTGAAATTTTTGAATAAAATACAGTCACAACAAATTTAAACAGTAGAATGCTTTAACAGTCACTCAAGTAAAAGTGTTTTTAAAATAGTGAATTGACTTTTAATGAAAAGCATTTTTTTTTTTTTTGAAAAAAATTAACTGCTTTTTAACACGCAAAAATTTTGTTGAAATTTTATATTACATTGTTTGCTGCAAACATTGTCAAATTTGAAGGTTTAAATTTGCTGTACTCTTCGTTTGTCAAGATTTCATTGACATCTTGGCTTCTTGGTTTGTACAAACTAGACTTACCAACTTCTTCTATTAATGTATCTGAAAGTGGAAATTTGTCACAGCATAACTCCATTCTTTTGCAGGTTGATCTGAGAAAAATAGATTTTATTATAATTTTGGGTAATAATTGGCTTAAGAATGTAAAAAGTAATTGTAGGAATTTTTTATTACTAATGTTTGAATTGAACCTTTGAATGAAAAAGAGTAATTTATAAACCATACATTGAGTTATAATTTTGTACTTAACCAATATTATATTTATGATAAAAATATTCAACAAACAGATTAACACTATACTTTACTTTATCTAAAAAGACAACAACCTATATAATATTTAAATAATAAGCAAACGCCAAGCTTTTTAACCTTGTACAAATAGTTTTAATTAGAATAAAAAAATTAAAAACCTACCTAAACTAAAATTTGTTAAAAAAGTTCTAGTAACTTTTACTAGTGATATATATTATTGAATTTTACTGATAATATACCGATAAATTTAGCAAAAAAATGTTTCAATTCTTATTATGCATTTATTCTTCCCTTATATTTAAAATAAAAGAAAAAAAATTATATAAAACAAATCGTTGTAATACAAAATTTTAATTTAATTGGATTACATTAAAAAAACAAGTTATTAATAGGGCCTTTATGTCTCATATAATAAAATATGTTTTTTAAAAGTAAAAATCAAAATGATAAGGTTTGTTGAATAATAACAAAACAAAATTCAAAAATTTCTTGTTTCAAGGATCCGGGTATACAAAAAGACCTCTCGGTCATCGAGTTGCATACCCAACTTTAACTAAAATTAAATAATCTAAATAATGATTAAAAACTTTACAGTTTAAATTACACATTAAAATTTCATTTCTATGAAATAAATAGTTTAAAATAAAAAGACATAAATCCAAATACATTAAATTTTTACTTACCTAATAATCATTAAGGAGTTTAACAAAATATGGCCCATATTAGTTTGTCTATTGTTTTTCGAGATATTCATCAAGGAAAAGTCTCGCTCGATTTGCGCGTTACTAAAAGGTATCGTTTGTAGTTTCATCATTAACTCCTTAAGTTCTTGGTATTCAACGCGAACACTGCTCCAAAAGTTAACGTTTGTTGATTTATCTGTTAAGAATAAACTGATAACTTTTTATGTACATAATCAATTGTAAGTGTACTCTTACAATAATAAATCATGTTTTTATTTTATCAGAACTTAGTTTTCGGTAGATTTACAATGTTTACTAAATTACAAAACTTGTTTAACATTAACACTGAAAATTTTAATTTATATTTAAGTAGTAGGTTACTATTGTTATTTTCCTTTAGCTAACCGATACTTGTTTGATGACGTCCATGCAAACTTTTGTATTGAAGTGAGATAGTATCTCTGTGGTTTCCTTCAAACAATTTTTTAATTTTTGGATGTTCTAAAAACTTCTCAATATCCGGCATCCGTCTATTTAAGGCCTTTAAAAAATTATAAGTTTTAATGATATTTAAATAAGTTATTTTATTTTTTGAAGATATATTTAATACCAACTAACATCGTTTACAACTTCATACTGTGCCATAAATTCAAGATTTTGCAGCATTCTTTTTTCCAATTCAATTATAAACACTACAACAAAACTTTGAAAAATATTTTTTACCTGTATTAAAACAATTAATTATAAAAATGTTGGAATTATAGGAAAATTAGTTACAGATTAGAACCGTAGCGTGTCATTAACAGAAATTTTTTCACGTGTAATAAACAACATTAAGTAAATTACTTAAGTAAAGTATGAGAATTTACTGAAAAAAAAAAAACGATTATGTAAAAAATAAACACAGTTATTATAATAACTTGTATTTTGACTTAAAATTTTTTCAAGTAAAGTAAAAACAATTTCAGAAATTATTCTCATTAAACAAATCCTATTTAAAAAAAATCAATTAAGTTTAGTTGTTAATAAACCCAATTGACTAAACAACGTGAATTTTAATTAGTTTAACCTCTGCCTTCTTACTAATGGATAAATTTGCATAAACTTCGTTTACTTCTACATGAAAGATAGGTTCTTCCAAAAGGTTAGCTACAAAAAAAATGTAAATTTTAGTAACTACAACTTAGTTTAAATAGTAAAATAATAATTTAACAATTAATTTAATAAAAAAATAAAATATTGATAATAATTACTTATATCGTTTACTCTGTATAAAATCCAATCTAAATTTGAATCTACTAAATCTTTAACAAAATGTTAGTAATGTTTTGTTATAAGAACGTTATTGTACGTTTGTTTGCGTTACTAATTAAAAAATAATGTTTATTTACGCCAAAATGTTGTAGATATAAAATCAAACGAAACTTTATTATTAATAGCCTAAAATTAAAAATTATTCTTAGTTGCCTTGTGATCTAAATTAAGCTTACTTGAATTTGGTTGGTAAATGAGGTCTTTTAGATGCTGTATAAGTTTTGTTATTGCTAATCCAAACTTAAAAGGTTCTACTTTACTTTTTTGTAGAAGAATATTAACAGAATTTACCTGATGAATAAAAATAACTAATTATTACACTGTAAAAATTTAGTCTTGCTTTACATTTAATACTTACAGCTAAACTTGGCATGACTACAAAATAAGTAATTAAAAATAAACATTTAAAATCAAATTAGAATGATTGAAATTAGTTATGTTATAGTGCTTAGGGTGTTAATTCATTATTAAGCAGATAATAGGTCTTAGAAACTAACTTTCTCTAAAATTTTGCCCATAAATTTAAAAACAAAATTTAATCTATTGCTATTTAGCATTTTTCGAATACTTTCAGCATGTAAATCGTTTCTTCTTCTTTCTGCCTAATATACAAACAAATGTTATAGGTAAGAATAAAAATTTCGATAACAAACATCATTATAGTTAATAAACACTAATACTTATAAAACAAGGCTCATTAACAAAGAAAGTTTTGTTTAAAAAGATATATATTCTTATTAAATCTATGTTAATTAATTTGTGCTTTTAAACATTTATTATATATCTTCTGATTATATATTTCATTTAATAAAATGTTACCTTAGTAAACATATGATTACTAAGTTTCAGGGCAGATTGAAATTTAAATTTATAGATATTTGTAAAAATATAATTGTAAAAATGCTAAATAATTTAAAACAGGATTGTTTTAAGTTTTATACTAATAATTTTTCTAATTATTAAAGCGTCTTGAAGTTTATAGTAATAGTTTAATACCTACTTCATTAAAAAAAGCTTTGAGTACTTCCCAATTCAATAAAATTCTTTCAATGCATGGAAAGTGTGATATCCATCTAGTTTTGCTTAAGGCTTTAAATTTTAACGGAATTTTACCCGTCATACACACACCTAAATTTTCAAAGTCACTTCTTCTTGTGTTAGATAACTTGAAGTAGTTGAACGTTTTCTTAATAAGCTCCTCAACCTTATTTAATTTAAAAGTATACACACTTTTATTCAACAACAATGGTTTTTTTTAATACAACATATTAAAATATAATAAAATATCATAAATAAATATAAAAAAACAACTTCGTAACTTGAATAAATGCAGCTTACTAAAATTCTCATTCAACAATTGAATTAATAATTTATATAAAATAGTTTTAATACTTACTTCATTAGGTATTGTAGCTTTGGTTGCATTTAAACATGCATTTTGCAAAGCATGATTTGTACAGGATATTGTTATAAGCCTGGGATTATCTTTTTTCAGAATTTGTCCTACTCCATTCTTAACTCCTGTCATGGAAGCAGCTCCGTCTGTACCTAAAAATATATTTACTAAGTTACAAAAAAAAAAAATATTTTTCTTAAATTATAAGACCAGTTTGTGCTTAAATTTATACTTTTCTTAAACAATTGAATAAAATCAAATTAAGTCTATTAATAAAGATAGATCATTGTAAGATATTAAAACTAGTTTATAAAAGTTAGCAAGAATACACAGAGAATAGCTGAAATAAACAAAAATTAACTTACTATTAATATCTAAATTTAAAATTAAAAACACGTTAGTAGTACATATTTAATAAATACATAACTAGAATACAAAAATGAAAAAAACAGTAACAGTTCATATATACTTACATATTGAAACTACATTTTTTAACTGAACATTATACATCTTTAAGACTCTTTTGAATGCGTTAGCAATAGATAACGCTGATTTGTCTCTTCCAAGGTCTTCGAGGTGTAAAAATGTAGATACTGAAGTTTTCTTTATTTTGCTTAGATAACAAATACTAACACCTGTGATTCAAACATAAAGCTTTCTAATTCTTTTTGTTATAAGTTTAATAACTGTAAAATTTTGAATGAAAAGAACTTATAATCTGTATACTTTGGAATAAAAAAAAATATAAATATTTTAAAATTATCTGTTGGTAACTACTACTCATGCTTTTTTAATTAGATATCTAAGAAAGTTAAAAAATACCAATATAGTCGAACTTTTAAGTACATAAAATCTGTGAAATTAAAGGACTACCACTTTGTTCTAGTTAAACAACTGAAGGTAGTAGAACAAAAGTTTAAGAAAGTATAGCTTTAATTGTAATTACAACCGCTGTATATAAAAGGAAAACTGTTATAATTATTTGAACATAAACTGCTTCCGGTTAACCACTCGGTATTTTTAAAATTTTTTTTCAGGTTTTCTAAATTTCTTCCACGTTTTAAAAATTACACATATTAAGGTTTGTTTATAGTTTATAGTTAAGTTTAATGTTAAAACTGTATTAAAGAGTATAAAAACATGGAAAAGGTACACTAAAGCTGCTTTATAAATGGTTCATTAATAAAAAAAAATTGATGATGACAAAAAACTTTGAAAAATAGGGTATAATTTTCTATTCAAATCCAAATTTTATTACTATACAAGTAAAAATTATTGAAAATATCAGGTTTTTCAACGTCTTTTAAAGATTTATGTACAAAATTCCAGGTATTTTTATGCCTAAAATTTTAACTCCATGTTTTTCCTGGTTTCTAGGTGAAGTGGCAACCCTGCTCGTTAAAGCAACAAATTGCTAATTTATTCATTATTTTCTTTATTAATTAAAATTTTTGCTGTTTAATAAATATTATAATAATTAAATCATTCTCCTTATTAGAAAAATAAAATCAACAATATTTTGACATATTTCTTAAACTATTAAATAAAAGTCAACACAAAAATCTGATATATGTTAGAAATGAAACTGACTTAGTTTACTAGAACGAGTTTACTGTATAATTATTAAAAAAAATCATAGTAATTCTAACTTTAATTTTATGTAAATTTTAATTTATTAACCTATTAAATTCTGTAAAATAAAAACTTTTTCCTTTAACTCTCATTAAACCTACTTACATCTGAGTAATCTAACAATGTCCAACTCATTGCATAACAAAATATTTTCTTTTACAGCTAACGTGTTACAAGAATTAATCTATATTAAAAAAATAAAACAAAGAACAATGTGTTTAAAGCTTATTTCATGTTTGAAATTTAAATTTAATAAGCTTTTTGTATTAAAATATTTTTATATTCAACAGAATGTATGTAAATAAATAACAAATTTAAACTTAATTAAATTAACAAAGCTTAAAAGTAATTTTCTTACCTAGAAAACTTTGTCCAGCAGTATCTGTACTCTCATCCAGATAGAAAGAACAATGCTTCACCATAAAATCAGTTATGATTAGTCTTCTGCAAATTGGTGCGAGAGTATTGCACAGAATCATTTTTGCTTTCCTCCTTTTAAGCATTGCTGATTCGTGAGCTGTCCCAAGTGTCTTCATGACATCTATCTGGTGTTCGCCTGCTAGCAAGTTCCCGTGAAGAGCTTGTTGCAATGCTAACCGGACTTCTGTCTGGCGTACGTTTTCTTTAAGGAAATTGTTGAATTGCTGTTTAAAAGATTTTTCCATCCTAAACTGATTTATTGAGTTGTGGTTATTTGTGACTGGAGATGCGCGTTTATGTCGGTCAGAATAAGAATGAACTTTTAAGTTGCTCTTTTTTGCTTGTAGTTCTACATTGCACCACTTGCAATAAGCTTTAGTTTCACAATTTGTTGGAGCAATCCAATCTAATAAGTAAAACAGCATTACACATAGTTGACATAACAGATATAACTAATAAAACATTAAACACTATTTATATTTGTTTATAAATAAGTTGTGTATCTAATATTTATTTTATTAATAAGTGAACAATTGAGATTTCAATGATTTAACAAAAACGTTTCACAATAAACTAAACAGTTTAATAGATGTAATAGTGTTGCCTTGTATTTTCAAATTTTTTTCAAAGTATTCCAAAATTCTTTCAGAATTTTAAAAGTTCACAATTTTAATCTTTATTTGGTCGAAAATTAGGTTCAAAGTAAGATACTGTGTTAAATAGTATGACAACATTAAAAAGATACTTTAAACTTACAATAAATGTGTTGGTAGATAAAAAATTTTTAGATGAAGAAAAAAAATATTATTTATATTATAAATTTTTATGTCAAATCGAAAATTTAACTACTGACAATGCTTAAAATGTTAAAATTTCCAGGTTTTTTTTTAATTTGAAGTTTTTCCGATTTTTTTTCAAAAATACAAACATTCCTGGTTTTTTTTTTTGGGTTAATTTGACAAATTATAGGCTTCCAGGTAAAGTGGCTAGCCT
>NW_028140698.1:0-18726 GCF_965202585.1 Thalia democratica | reverse complement strand
AGTGGAACCCTTATCTTTCGCACGTTGCTTGTGGTTGGTCTGATGGACCAGGTTGGCTACGGCGCGAAGAGTGTGGGTCAACACCCCTTTTGTTGATCCCTCTGTCAATGTTACGTTGGCTACAGCGAGTTTCGGGGTTGTTGACCTTGTCTAAAGTATGATGTATGTTCTCTTTAGAGAACATACTATCCTTTTTGGGGGGCTTGGATCTATTACTCATTATGCTATACCAAGAGTTAGGTGTGGCCCACTAGTTTATTTTAAATTGATTAAAGTTGATTTATAAATTTCAGAGATTATTAAGAGCACCAAAAGCAGCTTGCTTCTTAATTAATTATCCACAACAAAGCTTATTTATTCAATTTTATGTAACCAAATTACAGATAATTTCAATATAATTAACTATTAACACCAAAGTTTATTTATTTAAATTTATGTAAAATCAAATTACAGATAATTTCAATATAATGAAGTATTAACACCAAAGTTTATTTATTTAAATTTATGCAAACCAAAAGTACAATTAACTTCAATTTAATTTTATCAACAGCAGAGTTTATTTATTCAAATTTATGCAAACCACAGTCAAATTAACTTCAATTTAACTTTATTAGAAATTTCAATTTAAGAGACAGAACTAAAAAATAAGAGATTAATAACAATACTCACAATTTAGCACATAGGAAGTTCAGCTTGAGCTGCCACAAATCTAATAATTCAAATCTAAGGCGGCAATTTAGAAAGTTAACAAATTAATACAAAAAACCCCTAATTAGAGAAAACTCTTTTGCTGAATTTAATTTATAGCCAGAGGCGTTACATTTTCCCCTCTTATTAAATATTTTTAGAATTTTAACTTAGGTTTTTTAGATAAATATTAGTTTTAAGGTGTTAAACGTTTGTTAAACTGAAAAAAACTTTAAATATAGTCCAGGTGAAAACCATTATACACTAAAGCACTCAACTTAGAGATATATAAGCATGCAACATAAGTTTATAACTTTCTTTTTGTAATTTACATGTAATAATCAGAAATAATATTTTAAGAGATACTTATGATCATCAACTTTATGTGCTAAAAGGTACTTGCATATAACAACATTTTTGAGCTAATTCAAAATCTGGATTTAAACACTCTACTAGCTATTTTTAAAGTAAAATTAAAACTATAAGTATTTAAATGTAGTAAATGCTTAAGACACTTTTTAAGTGTGGTAAAAATGCTTTTTTTAACAAAATAAAAAAGAAATTCTAAAGAAATTGTAAAGAAAAGACTTTTTTTGAATATAAATTTACAAATTCCTAATTACAATCATGAGTCAAAAGTTTGTTTAAAAGTCAATGTTTACCGTTCATGATGATGGTTCCTTACTCTTACACTGGAGGTTGAGGCTCGGCCTCTTCTTACTCGCCTTCTCCTCCTCTTCTCTGGTTGCTCCAGCTGCGGCCGCTCTTCTTGTAGCGGTTCTCCCGGAACTCTGGCGGGAAGTTTGGCTCCACTGACGTCCTTCTCCGCGAATTAATCGCTGGCGACCTGGCGTTGTTCACCATCGTCATCAACGCCAACGGATTTGAGGGTCTGCTTGACATCATCAGCAGACGGGTTGGCATTGCCCCCATGGGATCCGAAGGTGTGCTGCCATGTATGCATTTCCAGACGAATCGACATCGTCACTACAATTCTGCTGTACGTAGTGGCAGCTTGTTCTTATTAGAATGGTTCATTCTGAGGTCTCTGGGGTGTGGCAGTTCGACTTACCCCACCAAACTAGATGAGTGAAAGTTACTGAGCCATGATTTTTACAATTTGCTTGGCAAGCTTTCCCAGTGCTAAACAGGAGACAACCAAAACTCAATGCAATATAGAACATTTTAGATTTTTATATAAAACATCACACAGTACCTATTTTAGCTAAGATAATTACAAAAAAAAAAACATGTCTATAAGATACCAATTTTTAATGGTTGTACAAATAAATATAAAATCAAAAACCCCATTAATTTTAAAATTAAAAAAATTCCTAAAGTTAAGTCATTTAACAGTAATATAAAAAATGCAAGCAGCTTCTAGGTGTTGTACAAAATAATCAGTGAAAATCAACTGTTGCTTATTTGAATAAGCCCTTAAGTAGTATTCGTCTAAAAAGTACCAAATATCTTTCTATGCTTGTACAAAAAAACACCAGGTCTCCTGGCTTTGACCATGGCAGGCTTGTAATTATCCAATATTATCTCGAGCTCGTAGTTGTGTTTTGGCTTTGCGTGGTAGGTTGGCTTCCTGGTAATTTCAGGGAAGTCCATTAATAGTCTTTTGCATTTTTCTTCTAACGGAGTCGTATTCTTACCACCCAGATTGATGTGGTTGACTGAAGCGACTATAGGGGTGGGCAACTCAGCAGGTGCGAACAGTCTAGCTGATTCGTTTGACCCCATCTTGCATAGTTGAGAGGTAGATGGCAGGATCGCTAGTTTGTTCTTTCTTAACAGGTCCATGCCAATAATGCCAAAGTGGCGTGATTCTTGAATAACCCAGAACGAGTGGTTGATGGGTTCTAAATTCCCCAATTGAAGTTCGACATCCGCGCTACCAATAGGGTGGGTTGTTTTGTTACCAAACCCTTGGATGGTTCTACTTTGTTTAGGAAAATATTTGTCTATACCGTTAGTCAATTCCTTCGGCAGGATTGAAATTTCGGATCCGCTGTCAACCAAAAAGATAACATTTGTGTTTGAATCCGCTAAAAATAGTAGGCCCTGAGGGAGGTTCTTCGGTTTGGGTGCAGGGAATTTATTCAGTTGAAATGTCCATTTTTCTACACTTTTATCTTTGTTGTGATTGGTAGTGTCGAGAGATTTTTGTTGTGGCTCTGGCTGCGGTTGCGCTGACCGTTGGGACTGCCCGTTGTGGTGCTGGCTAAGGTAGCTCGGATCGTTGGCGCTGGTCGTGGAGGTGCTGGCTTTGGTGGCGCTGACCATTAACGCTGGCCCTGGTGATGCTGGCTGTGTTTGCGCTGACCGTTGGGACTGCCCGTTGTGGTGCTGGCTGAGGTAGCTCGGATCGTTGGCGCTGGTTGTGGAGGTGCTGGCTTCGGTGGCGCTGACCGTTGACGCTGGCCCTGGTGATGCTGGCTGTGTTTGCGCTGACCGTTGGGACTGCCCGCTGTGGTGCTGGCTAAGGTAGCTCGGATCGTTGGCGCTGGTTGTGGAGGTGCTGGCTTTGGTGGCGCTGACCATTGACGCTGGCCCTGGTGATGCTGGCTGTGTTTGCGCGGACCGTTGGGACTGCCCGTTGTGGTGATGGCTAAGGTAGCTCGGATCGTTGGCGCTGGTTGTGGAGGTGCTGGCTTTGGTGGCGCTGACCATTGACGCTGGCCCTGGTGATGCTGGCTGTGTTTGCGCGGACCGTTGGGACTGCCCATTGTGGTGCTGGCTAAAGTGGCTCAGATCGTTGGCGCTGGTCGTGGAGGTGCTGGCTTTGGCGGCGCTGACCGTTGACGCTGGCCCTGTTGATGCTGGCTGCGGTTGCTCAGAACTTTGGTTCTCATCAGGAGTTTCTGCTGCACTACGTGAGGCTGTTTGCTTTATATGAAAAGTCATCTTTGGTTTGTTTGAAGGTGTGGACACTTCATTTCCTGGATGACTTATAGTGCAGTTTGAGGCATTTCTGGTTGGTCTCGGTTGAGATGGGGGTTGCTGTCGAGGGGCGGTTTTATTTACCAATTGGACAGCTTTTGTGTGAGATAGTGTGGCCCCAATCACTCTCCCTCTCACTGCAGAGAGTTTGGGATCTCGTTTTTTGAATGAGGCTGAGATATGGTTTGATGGCGCATACTACATCTCCTGTCAAAACAGGTACGGGTATTTACACCAAATCTCTGATGGTTTCTGCATATAATTTCATTGTTGTTAATGGCTGTCCATTGCTGCTGTGCTTGGGCTGGTCTGTTTTGATTTGAGCGCGGGGCATTGCTATAGTTTATATTCCTAGCTCGTCCCATTGCCTCTTGCTCATTTGTGTCGAGCATTACTTTCCAAGGAATTTGAAAGTCTTTGTCTTTCAGGTGAAGCTTCTCCCGTAAACGATTTTTTAAACGAGGAGGTGCTAAGTGTATTGTGAGAAATTTTGTTAATACACCTTCATTTCTGAACTCAGCTAACCAATGATTAATCTCATCACCTAGTTCCCTACTTGACATGGAGTGCCTGTCAGTTCTTGCCAGTAGCACGTTGCTTACTCGCTCTTGCCCACTCATTAGGAACTCTTTCAACGTGTCGTAGTTCATATCTTCTGGTTTATATCTGTGGTAGTAGCTCTCTCTCTCTTTCCAGGTCACTAATGTTTCAAGCAGCCTGTAAAGATCTTGATCCGATCGAATGTCATAATCGTTGGCGATCTTCTCAAAGTGTTTTAGCTTTATTTTTAACTGCTCTGTATCGCGCTTTAAGTATCCGATTTGACTGACAAGATCGCCCTTTTTTTGCATTAGTTTATACAGCTGGCTTGTTGTTGTGCGGGGCGTACTGCCACCTATGTCTACTGTGACGTCATACCTACTATCTTCTGGCTGGGGTTGGCAGTTGTACGACGGACTGCGAACACATGGTTGGAAGTTTTCTTTCACACCTGACCCTCCTTGCTCTACTGAAGGTCCTCTATAGTTCGGAGGAGAGCGACTGGTCACCTGGCTCCTTGGTAGGTCTTGAGCCTTTGAGGTGTGTGAAACCTGGTGGGGAACCTGGATTTGAGGATCCATGTATGTATTCTGTCTACCCTGAGTTGAGATGTCGTAATTTGTCCTTGTGGATGGATTTGGACTTCTCAATTCATGTAATTCTTCTTGTAATCTTCGAAATTCCTCTTGAAGTTTAGCCAGTCGAATTTGTTCCTTCAAATCTTTGATCCCCTGTACTATCTCCTCGGCACTCAGTTCTTGAGGTGGCACTTGAATAGGGGGTCTCATGTTGTTTTGGAGGGAATAGTCCATGTTTAAGTTGTTAGGTTGGAATTGTTGTTGGAATGGCAAAGGAGAGGTTCTTGCTGGAGGAATGGAGCTGTTGCTAGGTGGTCCTGTCACCCTTGGTGGAGGCCCATAGTTGCTAGGTGTAGAATTTTGTTGGGGTGGGTAGCTTTGTCTTGGCAGACCACTTGGATTAGGCTGGTCTCTAGGTTGTTGATAACTGCCCATTTCTGCCTGGGGTTGTTCCTCCTCCACGTCATGGTCACCATATCTTTCGCACGTTGCTTGTGGTTGGTCTGATGGACCAGGTTGGCTACGGCGCGAAGAGTGTGGGTCAACACCCCTTTTGTTGATCCCTCTGTCAATGTTACGTTGGCTACAGCGAGTTTCGGGGTTGTTGACCTTGTCTAAAGTATGATGTATGTTCTCTTTAGAGAACATACTATCCTTTTTGGGGGGCTTGGATCTATTACTCATTATGCTATACCAAGAGTTAGGTGTGGCCCACTAGTTTATTTTAAATTGATTAAAGTTGATTTGTAAATTTCAGAGATTATTAAGAGCACCAAAAGCAGCTTGCTTCTTAATTAATTATCCACAACAAAGCTTATTTATTCAATTTTATGTAACCAAATTACAGATAATTTCAATATAATTAACTATTAACACCAAAGTTTATTTATTTAAATTTATGTAAAATCAAATTACAGATAATTTCAATATAATGAAGTATTAACACCAAAGTTTATTTATTTAAATTTATGCAAACCAAAAGTACAATTAACTTCAATTTAATTTTATCAACAGCAGAGTTTATTTATTCAAATTTATGCAAACCACAGTCAAATTAACTTCAATTTAACTTTATTAGAAATTTCAATTTAAGAGACAGAACTAAAAAATAAGAGATTAATAACAATACTCACAATTTAGCACATAGGAAGTTCAGCTTGAGCTGCCACAAATCTAATAATTCAAATCTAAGGCGGCAATTTAGAAAGTTAACAAATTAATACAAAAAACCCCTAATTAGAGAAAACTCTTTTGCTGAATTTAATTTATAGCCAGAGGCGTTACACCCTGAATAAAAGAAATTGAAAGCTTTCAAAAACAAAACAAAAGGCTGTAAAAGAGAAAGCCAAAACCTTAAAAAAAAAACAAAAGCCTGAAAAAAAGATGCATAAGCCTTGAAAAAGAAACAAAAGCCTGACTATAAAAAAAAACAAAAGCCTGCACAAAAAAAGAGAGTGAAAGCATAAATAAAAAATAAACACAAGCCTGAACAAAAAAATAGAAAAAGCCTAAAAAAGTGAAAGCAAAAGCCTGAAATAAAGAAAGCAAATCCCTGAAAAAAAGAGAAAGCAAAAGGCTTTAAAAAGAAACAAAAGCCTGAATAAAAAAAGTGGAATCCTGAATAAAAGAAATTGAAAGTTTTCAAAAACAAAACAAAATGCTGTAATAGAGAAAGCGAAAGCCTTAAAAAAAACAAAAGCCTGAATAAAAGATGCAAAAGCATTGAAAAAGAAACAAAACCCTGACTATAAAAAAAAGCAAAATCCTAACAAAAAAAGAGATTAAAAGCATGAATAAAAAACAAACACAAGCCTGAACAAAAAAATAGAAAAAGCTTAAAAAAGTGAAAGCGAAAGCCTGAATTAAAGAAAGCAAATCCCTGAATAAAAGAGAAAGCAAAAGGCTTTAAAAAGAAACAAAAGCCTGAATAAAAAAAGTTGAATCCTGAATGAAAGAAATTGAAAGCTTTCAAAAACAAAACAAAAGGCTGTAAAAGAGAAAGCGAAAGCCTTAAAAAAAACAAAAGCCTGAAAAATAGATGCAAAAGCCTTGAAAAAGAAACAAAAGCCTGACTATAAAAAAAATCAAGAGCCTGAACAAAAAAAGAGAGTAAAAGCATGAATAAAAAACAAACACAAACCTGAACAAAAAAATAGAAAAAGCCTAAAAAAGTGAAAGCGAAAGCCTGAATTAAAGAAAGCAAATCCATGAAAAAAAGAGAAAGCAAAAGGCTTTAAAAAGAAACAAAAGCCTGAATAAAAAAAGTTGAATCCTGAATAAAAGAAATTGAAAGCTTTCAAAAACAAAACAAAAGGCTGTAAAAGAGAAAGCGTAAGCCTTAAAAAAAACAAAAGCCTGAAAAAAAGATGCAAAAGCCTTGAAAAAGAAACAAAAGCCTGACTATAAAAAAAATCAAAAGCCTTAACAAAAAAAGAGAGTAAAAGCATGAATAAAAAACAAACACAAACCTGAACAAAAAAATAGAAAAAGCCTAAAAAAAGTAAAAGCAAAAGCCTGAATAAAAAAAGTGGAATCCTGAATAAAAGCAATTGAAAGCTTTCAAAAACAAAACAAAAGGCTATAAAAGAGAAAGGGAAAGCCTAAAAAAAAACAAAAGCCTGACTTTAAAAAAAGGCAGAAGCCTGAACAAAAACGAGAGCAAAAGCATGAATAAAAAATAAACACAATCCTTGTACTGAAATTGCTATTTTGTCCCTGCGTTGTGATTATAGTGAACAAGTTTACAAATTAAGTAGTTGTAAACACTGAGAAGTTTAAATTTATTAAAGCACTATGACGTTTGCTTAAGGACCAATTTTTAATACAAAATGCTATTCTTGTTGTAGCAACGGTCAGTTATTGATGAACTCTGATTGATGACAGCAGTTCCATCGTTGAATTGATCTGAATCTCTGAGTGGAATTCAGTTAAGCGTTTGAACTGTTGTAAATTTGCTGCATTAAAAGAATGTACCAAATTATAGATTAAACTTTGTTGCTTAACAAAGAAATTACCAAAATATTAAATTATTCTTTAGCTTTAACTTTTTGTATAGTTTTACTTGACTTAATACGTGTTTTTAAATTATATTCGTTATTAAATATTGTATATTAAATTGTGCTGTGTAACTTATAATTAGTTGTTTTTAATTTAAGCTACTATTTAAGTGATTACTATACTATTAGAAATGATTAAGACTAAGAAAGGCTTAAGACAAACAAATAAGTTAACGGGTTTTGCAGATACTGAGCCATTAGTATCTGCTGACTTCAGCCTGAACAAAAAAAAAGAAAAAGCCTGAAAAATTGAAAGCGAAAGCCTGAACTAAAGAAAGCAAAAGCCTAATTAAAGAAAAAGCAAAAGGCTAAAAAGTGAAACAAAAGCCTGAATAAAAAAAGTGAATAATGAATAAAACAAATTTAAAACTTTTCAAAAACTAAACAACAGCCTGAAAAAGAGAAAGCGAAAGCCTTAAGCAAGAAAAAAAAAGGCTGAAACAACTGAAAAGCCTTAAAAAAGAAACACTCTGAATAAAAAAAAAACAGAAGCCTAAACAAAAAATTGAGCAAAAGCATGAAAAAAAATAAACACAAGCCTGAACAAAATATAAAAAAGCCTGAAAGAGTGAAAGCGAAAGCCTGAATTATAGAAAGCAAAAGCCTAAATAAAAGAGAAAGCAAAAGGTCTAATAAAGAAACAAGGACCAAAATAAAAAAAAGTTGAATCCTGAATAAAAGAAATTAAAAGCTTTCGAAAACAAAACAAAAGCCTGAGAAAGATAAAGCCTTGAAAATGCCTGATAAAAAGATGCAAAACCCTAAAAAAAAAACAAATGTCTGAATAAAAAAAAAGCAGAAGCCTGAACAAAAAAAGAGAGCAAAAGCATGAATAATAAACAAACACAAGCCTGAAAAAAGAGAAATAAAATGGCTTGACAAAGAAACAAAAGCCTGAATAAAAAAACGTTGAATCCTGAATAAAAGAAATCAAGAGCCTTAAAAAACAAAACAAAAGCCTGAAAAAGAGAAAGCAAAAGCCTTAAGAAAAGAAAAAAAAAACCTGAAAAAAAAAGCAAAAGCATGAAATAAAAAAACAAAAGTCTGTAAAAAAAAAGCCTGAAACAATAGAAAAGCCTTAAAAAAGAAATAAAGCCTGACTATAAAAAATAGCAAAATCGAACAAAAAAAGAGAGCAAAAGTACGAATAAAAAACAAACACAAGCCTAAACAAAAAATAGAAAAAGTCTAAAAAAGTGAAAACGAAAGCATCAATTAAAGAAAGCGAATCCCTAGATAAAAGAGAAAGCAAATGCTTTAAAAAGTAACAAAAGCCTGAATAAAAAAAGTGGAATCCTGAATAAAAGAAATTGAAAGCTTTCGCAAACAAAACAAAAGCCTTAAAAAGTTAATGCGCAAGCCTTCAATAAGAAAAATCCTAGAAAAAAGATGCAATTGCCTTGAAAAAGAAACGAAAGCCTGACTATGAATAAAGGCAGAAGCCTGTTAAAATATAGAAAAAGCCTGAAAAAGTGAAAACGAAAGCCTGAGTTAAAGAAAGCAAATACCTAATAAAAAAAAAGCAAAAGGCTTTAAAAATGAACAAAAGCCTGAATGAAAAAAAAGTGGAATCCTGAATAAAAGAAATTGAAAGCTTTCAAAAACAAAACAAAAACTTGAAAAAGAGAAAGCGAAAGCGTCAAAAAAAAAAAAAGAGCCTAAAAAACAGATGCGAAAGCCTTAAAAAAGAAACAATAGCCTGACTATAAAAAAAGCAAAAGCCTGAACAAAAAAAGAGAGTAAAAGCATGAATAAAAAACAAACACAAGCCTGAACAAAAAAATAGAAAAAGCCTAAAAAAGTGAAAGCGAAAGCCTGAATTAAAGAAAGCAAATCCATGAAAAAAAGAGAAAGCAAAAGGCTTTAAAAAGAAACTAAAGCCTGAATAAAAAAAGTGGAACCCTGAATAAAAGAAATTGAAAGCTTTCAAAAACAAAACAACAGCCTGAAAAAGAGAAAGCGAAACCCTTAAAAAAAAAAGAAAAAGGCTGAAACAAGTGAAAAGCTATAAAAAAGAAACAAAAGCCTTATTATAAAAAAAAAAAAAGGAGCCTGAACAAAAAAAGATAGCAAAAGATGAATAAAAAACAAACACAAGCCTGAACAAAATATAGAAAAAGCCTGAGAAAATGAAAGCGAAAGCCTTAAAAAAGAAACAAAGTCGAATAAAAAAAAAAGCAATCCTGAATAACAGGAATCAAAAGCCTCAAAAACAAACATAAGCCTGAAAAAGAGAAATCGAAAGCCTTAAGAAAAGAAAAAAATCCTGAAAAATTTAAAGCCTGAATTAAAGAAAGAAAAAGCTTAAATAAAAGAGAAGGCAAAAGGCTTAAAAAATAAACAATAGTCGAATAAAAAAAAATGGAATCCTGAATAAAATAAATCGAAAGCTTTCAAAAACAAAACAACAGTCTGAAAAAGAGAAAGCGAAAGCCTTAAAAAGGAAAAAAAAGGCTGAAACAAGTGAAAAGCCTTAAAAAAGAAACACCCTGAATAAAAAAAAAAAGCAGAAGCCTAAACAAAAAAGAGAGCAAAAGCATGGAAAAAAAACAAACACTAGCCTGTAAAAAAATAGCAAAAGCCTGAAAAAGTGAAAGCAAAAGCCTTATAAAAGAAACAAAAGCCTGAAAAAAAAGAAAAATAAAAGGCTTGCAAAAATAAACTAAAGCCCTAATAAAAAAAAGTGGAACCGTGAATAAAAGAGATTAAAAGCCTTTAAAAACAAAAAAAAAATATTGAAAAAGAAAAGCAAAAGCATGAAAAAAAAAAAAACAAAGTCTAAATAAAATAATAAAGCCTAAAACAAGAAAAAATCCTATAAAAAGAAACAAAAGCCTGACTATAAAAAAAGGCAGAAGCCTAAACAAAATATAGAAATAGCCTGAAAAAGTGAAAGCGAAAGCCTGAGCTAAAGAAAGCAAAAGCCTAAATAAAAGAGAAAGCAAAAGGCTAAAAAAAGAAACAAAAGCCTGAATAAAAAAAGTGGAATCCTGAATAAAACAAATTAAAAACTAAACAAAAGCCTGAAAAAGAGAAAGCGTAAGCCTTAAAAAAAAGAAAGAAAAAGACTGAAACAAGAGAAAAGCCATAAAAAAGAAATAAAGCCTGACTATAAAAAAAAGCAAAAGCAAACAAAAAAAGAGAAAAAAAACAAACACAGGCCTGAACAAAAAATAGAAAAAGCCTGAAAAAGTGAAAACGAAAGCCTGAATTAAAGAAAGCAAATGCCTAAATAAAAGAAAAAGTAACAAAAGCTTGAATAAAAAAAGTGGAAAACTGAATAAAAGAAATTGAAAGCTTTCGAAAACAAAACAAAAGCCTGAGAAAGATAAAGCCTTAAAAAAGAATAAGAAAGCCTTAAAAGAAGATGCTAAAGCCTGGAAAAGTTAAAGCCTGAATTAAAGATAGCGAAAGCCTAAATAAAAGAGAAAGCAAAAGGCTTAAAATAGAAACAAAGTCGAATAAAAGAGTAGAATCTTGAATAACAGAAATTAAAAACCTTGAAAAACAAACACGAGCCTGAAAAAGAGAAAGCGTGGCCTAAAAAGGAAAAAAAAATCCTGAAAAAAAATGCAAAAGCTCGAAAAAAAAATCCCAAAAAAAAAAGAAAGCCTGAACAAAAAAAGAGAGCAAAAGCATAAATAAAAAATAAACACAATCTTAAATAAAAAATAGAAAAAGCCTAAAAAAGTGAAAGCAAAAGCCTGAACAAAAAAAAAAGTAGAATCCTGAATAAAGAGAAATAAAAGGCTTAAAAAAAAAAAAGCCTGAAAAAAAAATAGTGGAATCCTGAATAAAAGAAAATAAAAGCCTTAAAAAAAAACAAAAGCCTGAAAAAGAGAAAGCGAAAGCCTAAAAAAGAAAAAGCCTGAAATAAGAAAAATACCTTAAAAAAGAAACAAAAGCCTTAACAAAAAAAGAGAGCAATAGCATGAATAAATAACAAACACAATCCTGAACAAAAAATAGAAAAAACCCAAAAAAAGTGAAAGCGAAAGCCTGAATTAAAGGAAGCAAATCCTTGAATAAAAGAGAAAGCAAAAGGCTTTAAAAAGAAACAAAATCCTGAATAAAAAAAGTGGAATCCTGAATAAAAGAAATTGAAAGCTTTCAAAAACAAAACAAAAGGCTTTAAAAGAGAAAGCGAAAACCTAAAAAAAAACAAAATCCTGAAAAAAAGATGCAAAAGCCTTGAAAAAGAAACAAAAGCCTGACTATAAAAAAAGGCAGAAGCCTGAACAAAAACGAGAGCAAAAGCATGAATAAAAAATAAACACAAGCCTTGTACTGAAATTGCTATTTTGTCCCTGCGTTGTGATTATAGTGAACAAGTTTACAAATTATGTAGTTGTAAACACTAAGAAGTTTAAATTTATTAAAGCACTATGACGTTTGCTTAACGACCAATTTTTAATACAAAATGCTATTCTTGTTGTAGCAACGGTCAGTTATTGATGAACTCTGATTGATGACAGCAGTTCCATCGTTGAATTGATCTGAATCTCTGAGTGGAATTCAGTTAAGCGTTTGAACTGTTGTAAATTTGCTGCATTAAAAGAATGTACCAAATTATAGATTAAACTTTGTTGCTTAACAAAGAAATTACCAAAATATTAAATTATTCTTTAGCTTTAAATTTTTGTATAGTTTTACTTGAGTTAATACGTATTTTTTAACTTACATTCGTTATTAAATATTGTATATTAAATTGTGCTGTGTAACTTATAATTAGTTGTTTTTAATTTAAGCTACTATTTAAGTGATTACTATACTATTAGAAATGATTAAGACTAAGAAAGGCTTAAGACAAACAAATAAGTTAACGGGTTTTGCAGATACTGAGCCATTAGTATCTGCTGACTTCAGCGTGAACAAAAAAAGAAAAAGCCTGAAAAATTGAAAGCGAAAGCCTGAACTATAGAAAGCAAAAGCCTAATTAAAGAAAAAGCAAAAGGCTAAAAAGTGAAACAAAAGCCTGAATAAAAAAAGTAAAATACTGGCTAAACTGATCAAACGAGCGCAGACTACAATCTCACAACAAGCTGACAATGTCTGAGACGTTGGGCTGTGAATGATTTAGCTGTGTCATTTTTTCAACTTTACCCACAAACGATCGCTTCAGTACTTCGTACTTAAGCCCGCTTGTTTAAGATCACAATAGCGGTTTCTCGCGACTATTCCTGCCTGATGAGTCCTAATAAGGACGAAACCGGTCGTAGGATTGTCTCGGATGCTGTTGTTGTTGATCTTGCGGTAAAGTTCATTGTTTATTAAAAAAAGTAAATAATGAATAAAACAAATTTAAAACTTTTCAAAAACTAAACAACAGCCTGAAAAAGAGAAAGCGAAAGCCTTAAAAAAGAAAGAAAAAACCTGTAACAAGAGAAAATCCTCAAAAACAAATAAAGCCTGACTATAAAAAAAAGCAAAATCTAACAAAAAAAGAGAGCAAAAGCATGAATAAAAAACAAACACAAGCCGGAACAAAATATAAAAAAGCCTGAAAGAGTGAAAGCGAAAGCCTGAATTATAGAAAGCAAAAGCCTAAATAAAAGAGAAAGCAAAAGGCCTAATAAAGAAACAAAGACCAAAATAAAAAAAAGTTGGATCCTGAATAAAAGAAATTGAAAGCTTTCGAAAACAAAACAAAAGCCTGAGAAAGATAAAGCCTTAAAAAAGCCTGAAAAAAAAAAACAAATGTCTGAATAAAAAAAAGCAGAAGCCTGAACAAAAAAAGAGAGCAAAAGCATGAATAATAAACAAACACAAGCCTGAAAAAAGAGAATTAAAATGGCTTGACAAAGAAACAAAAGCCTGAATAAAAAAACGTTGAATCCTGAATAAAAGAAATCAAGAGCCTTAAAAAACAAAACAAAAGCTTGAAAAAGAGAAAGCAAAAGCCTTAAGAAAAGAAAAAAAAACCTGAAAAAAAAAAGCAAAAGCATGAAATAAAAAAACAAAAGTCTGTAAAAAAAAAGCCTGAAACAATAGAAAAGCCTTAAAAAAGAAATAAAGCCTGACTATAAAAAATAGCAAAATCGAACAAAAAAAGAGAGCAAAAGTACGAATAAAAAACAAACACAAGCCTAAACAAAAAATAGAAAAAGTCTAAAAAAGTGAAAACGAAAGCATCAATTAAAGAAAGCAAATCCCTAGATAAAAGAGAAAGCAAATGCTTTAAAAAGTAACAAAAGCCTGAATAAAAAAAGTGGAATCCTGAATAAAAGAAATTGAAAGCTTTCGCAAACAAAACAAAAGCCTTAAAAAGTTAATGCACAAGCCTTCAATAAAAAAAATCCTAGAAAAAAGATGCAATTGCCTTAAAAAAGAAACGAAAGCCTGACTATGAATAAAGGCAGAAGCCTGTTAAAATATAGAAAAAGCCTGAAAAAGTGAAAACGAAAGCCTGAGTTAAAGAAAGCAAATACCTAATAAAAAAAAAGCAAAAGGCTTTAAAAATGAACGAAAGCCTGAATGAAAAAAAAGTGGAATCCTGAATAAAAGAAATTAAAAGCTTTCAAAAACAAAACAAAAACTTGAAAAAGAGAAAGCGAAAGCCTCAAAAAAAAAAAAAAGAGCCTAAAAAAAAGATGCGAAAGCCTTGAAAAAGAAACAAAAGCCTGACTATAAAAAAAATCAAAAGCCTGAACAAAAAAAGAGAGTAAAAGCATAATTAAAAACAACACAAGCCTGAACAAAAAATAGAAAAAGCCTGAAAAAGTGAAAGCAAAAGCCTGAATTATAGAAAGCAAAAGCCTAAATAAAAGAGAAAGCAAAAGGCTTAAAAAATAAACAATAGTCGAATAAAAATTAAATAAAATCCTGAATAAAATAAATCGAAAGCTTTCAAAAACAAAACAACAGCCTGAAAAAGAGAAAGCGAAAGCCTTAAAAAAGAAAAAAAAAAGGCTGAAACAAGTGAAAAGCCTTAAAAAAGAAACACCCTGAATAAAAAAAAAGCAGAAGCCTAAACAAAAATGAGAGCAAAAGCATGAAAAAAACAAACACTAGCCTGTAAAAAAATAGCAAAAGCCTGAAAAAGTGAAAGCAAAAGCCTTATAAAAGAAACAAACGCTTGAAAAAAAGAAAAATAAAAGGCTTGCAAAAATAAACTAAAGCCCTAATAAAAAAAGTGGAACCCTGAATAAACGAGATTAAAAGCCTTTAAAAACAAAAAAAAAATACTAAAAACGAAAAGCAAAAGCATGAAAAAAAAAAAAGTCTAAATAAAACAAAAAAAAGCCTAAAACAAGAAAAAATCCTATAAAAAGAAACAAAAGCCTGACTATAAAAAAAGGCAAAAGCCTAAACAAAATATAGAAATAGCCTGAAAAAGTGAAAGCGAAAGCCTGAGCTAAAGAAAGCAAAAGCCTAAATAAAAGAGAAAGCAAAAGGCTAAAAAAAGAAACAAAAGCCTGAATAAAAAAAGTGGAATCCTGAATAAAACAAATTAAAAACTAAACAAAAGCCTGAAAAAGAGAAAGCGTAAGCCTTAAAAAAAGAAAAAAAAAAGACTGAAACAAGAGAAAAGCCTTAAAAAAGAAATAAAGCCTGACTATAATAAAAAGCAAAAGCAAACAAAAAAAGAGAAAAAAACAAACACAGGCCTGAACAACAAAATATAAAAAGCCTGAAAAAGTGAAAGCGAAAGCCTGAATTAAAGAAAGCAAATGCCTAAATAAAAGAAAAAGTAAAAGTAATAAAAGCTTGAATAAAAAAAGTGGAAAACAGAATAAAAGAAATTGAAAGCTTTCAAAAACAAAACAAAAGCCTGAGAAAGATAAAGCCTTAAAAAAGAATAAAAAAGCCTGAAAAGAAGATGCAAAAGCCTGGAAAAGTTAAAGCCTGAATTAAAGATAGCGAAAGCCTAAATAAAAGAAAAAGCAAAAGGCTTAAAATAGAAACAAAGTCGAATAAAAAAAAGTAGAATCTTGAATAACAGAAATTAAAAGCCTTGTAAAACAAACACGAGCCTGAAAAAGAGAAAGCGTGGCCTTAAAAAGGAAAAAAAAATCTAGAAAAAAAATGCAAAAGCTCGAAAGAAAAATCCCGAAAAATAAAAGAAGAAGCCTGAACAAAAAAAGAGAGCAAAGGCATAAATAAAAAATATACACGAGCTTGAATAAAAAATAGAAAAAGCCTAAAATAGTGAAAGCAAAAGCCTGAACAAAAAAAAGGTAGAATCCTGAATAAAGAGAAATAAAAGGCTTAAAAAAAAAAAGCCTGAAAAAATATAGTGGAATCCTGAATAAAAGAAAATAAAAGCCTTAAAAAAAAACAAAAGCCTGAAAAAGAGAAAGCATAGCCTAAAAAAGGAAATACCTGAAACAAAAAAAAAAGCCTTAAAAAAGAAACAAAAGCCTTAACAAAAAAAGAGAGCAAAAGCATAAATAAAAAACAAACACAATCCTGAACAAAAAATAGAAAAAACCTAAAAAAAGTGAAAGCGAAAGCCTGAACTAAAGAAAGCAAATCCCTGAATAAAAGAGAAAGCAAAAGGCTTTAAAGTGAAACAAAAGCCAGAATAAAAAAATTGGAATCCTGAATAAAAGAAATTGAAATTTAAAAACAAAACAAAAGGCTGAAAACGAGAAAGCGAAAGCCTAAAAAGAAAACAAAAGCCTGAAAAAGAAACTAAAGCCTGACTATAAAAAAGGCAGAAACCTTAACTCAAAAGAGAGCAAAAGCATGTTCAAAAAATAGAAAAGACCTGAAAAAGTGAAAGCGAAAGCCTGAATTATAGAAAGCGAAAGGCTAAATAAAGAACAAAAACCAGATAAAAAAAAAAGAGGAATCCTAAATAAAATAAAATTGAAAGCTGTTGAAATCAAAACGAAAGCCTGATAAAGAGAAAGCCTTAAAAAGAATACAAATGCCTAAAAAAAAGACTTAAAGAGAAACAAAAGTCGAATAAAAAAAATTTAAATCCTGAATAAAAGAAAATAAAAGCCTTAAAAAACAAAACAAAAGTCTGAAAAAAGAAAGCGGAAGCCTAAAAAAAAAAAGCCTAAAACAAGATAAAAGCTTTAAAAAAAAACAAAAGCCTGACTATAAAAAAAAGCAGAAGCCTGAATAAAAAAGACAGCAAAGGCATAAATAAAAAACAAACACAAGCCTGAACAAAATATAAAAAAAGCCTGAAAAAGTGAAAGCGAAGGCCTTCTGAAAGAAACAAAAGCCTGAAAGAGAAATACAAGGCTTAAAAAAGAAACAAAAGCCTCCTGAATAAAAAATGTGGAATCCTGATAAAAAGAAATTAATAGCTTTAAAAAACAAAACAAAAGCCTGAAAAAGAGAAAGTGAAAGCCTTTAGAAAGGAAAAAAAAGCTTGAAAAAAAAGCAAAAGCATGATAAAAAAACAAAAGTTTAAAAAAAATAGGCCTGAAACAAAAGAAAAGCCTTAAAAAAGAAACAAAAGCCTGACTATAAAAAGAGGCAGAAGCCTGAACAAAAAAGATAACAAAAGAATGAATAAAAAACAAACACAAGCTTAAAAAACAATATATAGAAAAAGCCTGAAAAAGTGAAGGCTTAAGCCTGAATTAAAAAAGCAAATCCTAGATAAAAGAGAAAGCAAAAGGCTTTAAAAAGAAACAAAAAACCTGAATAAAAAAAAGTGGAATCCTGATAAAAAGGAATTGAAAGCTTTCAAAAACAAAAGAAAATGCTGAAAAAGAGAAAGCTAAAGCCTGAAAAAAAACAAAACGTAAAAAAAAAACAAAAGTCTGAACAAAAAAAAGCCTGAAACAAGAGAAAAGCCTTAAAAAAGAAGGAAAAGCCTAACTATAATAAAAGGCAGAAGCGTGAACAAAATATATAAATAGCCTGAAAGAGTGAAAGCGAAAGCCTGTATTAAAGATAGCAAAAGCCTAAATAAAAGAAAAAGCAAAAGGCTTAAAAACGAAATAAAAGCCTGAATAGAAAAAATGGAATCCAGAAAAAAAGAAATTGAAAGCTTTTAAAAACAAAACAAAAGCCTGAAAAAGAAAAAGCGAAAACCTTAAAACAGAAAAAAGGCCTGAAAAAAGATGCAAAAGTCTGAAAAAAAATAAAAAGTCTAAAGAAAAAAAATACAGAAGCTTGAACAAAAAAAAGGGAGCAAAAGCATTAATAAAAAACAAACACAAGCCTGAAAAAAAAAAAAAAAGTCTGAAAAAGTGAAAGCGAAAGTCTTAAAAAAGAAACAAAAGCCTGAAAAAAAGAGAAATAAATGGCTTGAAAAAGAAACAAAAGCCTGAATAAAAAAAAAGTACAATCCTGGATAAAAGATATTAAAAGCCGTAAAAAACAAAACAAAAGCCTGAAAAAGAGAAAGTGAAATCCTTAAGAAAAGAAAAAAAAAAGCCTGAAAAAAAAAGCAAAAGCATGAAAAAAATAACAAAAGTATGAATAAGAAAAAAAATTTAAACCAGAGAAAAGCCTTAAAAAAAAACAAAAGCCTGACTATAAAAAAAAAGCAAAATCTAACAAAAAAAGAGAGCAAAAGCATGAATAAAAAACAAACACAAGCCTAAACAAAAAAATAAAAAAGGCCTAAAAAAAGAAACAAAAGCCTGAATTAAAAAAAGTACAATCCTGGATAAAAGAAATTAAAAGCCGTTAAAAACAAAACAAAAGCCTGAAAAAGAAAAAGCGAAAACCTTAAGAAAATAAAACAAAAGCCTGACAAAAGATGCAAAAGCCTTGAAAAAGAAACGAAAGCGTGACTATAAAAAAGGCAGAAGCCTCTTAAAATATAGAAATAGCCTGAAAAAGTGAAAACGAAAGCCTGAGTTAAAGAAAGCATATTCATAATTTAAAAAAAGCAAAAGGCTTAAAAGAAACAGAGGCCTGAATAAAAAAAAAGTTAAATCCTAAATAAACGAAATTGAAAGCCTTCAAAAACAAAACAACAGCCTGAAAAAAAAGAAAGCGATAAC
>NW_028140697.1:0-18751 GCF_965202585.1 Thalia democratica | reverse complement strand
TAACTTAACCAACAATAAAGACATGCTGTTGACTATTTCATAAAATTTTTGATTCCTATATTCATGACTAAAAATTGCCTGTTTTTTGTATTGAATTTAGTTATGTATTTTAAAACAACTAGTCTTACACATTCGCATTACTCTGCAAATTATAAAATTGAAATATTTTAGTTTTTATTTGCACCAAATTATTCCAATACAACTAAGAGCTAGCCACACAGCCAACTCTTAGCTTACATAATAATGTTATCAACCTCTATAGGGATTGTAATACTCGAATAAAAAAAAAATTAAAATCTATTTCAGCATTGATAACTCTTTTAATTCACAGGTATATGAATCTATACCCAGATCTTAGTTTGACAAAAAGCTACGGATCCAGTAAATCGCTTATTGACAGTCAGAAACCACTTATAATTGTAAAATCAAACTTTCCAAATCAAGCGGTTCTAAAATTTGCACACTTTTTGCATTTATTTTGTCGATACTTGACCTATTTTGCGACTTAAGTTAGTAACATGTGAAAATCCCTAAAATCTAGAACAGCAAAAACTCAAATTGTGGTTAACATGCTTGTGTACAAACTTAACTATAGAAAGTTTAGTTTATATTAAAACAATTTGAGTTTAGTATCACACTTTTTGAGCGTTTTTAGAACCACTGCTCGCGCAACACCAACCTTGCTCTAAAAAGTTTTATTAGGGTATATACAGTTTAAATCAGCTTGACGTAGATAAATTGAAATTAAATAAAAGTTGCTCGTGTTTTGCAAAAAGCCTCCCTAAAACCATAGGAGACGGGGAAGGTCATCACCTTCGTCATCGCTCGATTCATCATTAAGTCGTTGTCTTCTTCGTCATTGATGACGCTATCGCTTTCAAAGTTCGCTGTGACGTCACAACTTTTTACATCTTTTGTCGTCTTTTCTTTTGTGACGTCGGGAGGTACCTCCTCAATGTAATAAGTTACGTCATCTCCTTTATTTTGTATTAAGATCAAAGTTTTGACTGTAAATTCTACACTGACTTGTGACGTTTTTAGGGATATATTAATATAGGATATATATGTTAATAGGATATATATTAATGATGCTGGTTTATGTCTTAACTACGTGGTTTCCAGTAACTTATTAAACTGACTGCATTACTTACGAATAGCTACAGTAATAAAGTTACAAAACTTATTCCTAAGTTATGAATAAATACAATTTAATTTATTTTAAATTCTAATTCTTAGTTCTGAAGAAAGAAACTATTAAATCCCGACACAAACAAAGTATATAAAAAGTATTAACAATCGTAAAGTTATATAAAATACTAACATCAATTCCGCGATGTAGACGTTTTCTTGATTATCGAAACTAGTTAATGAAACGTTGAATTTAATCGTAACTTGATGTGGGAATAACTAATTAACTCACCACCCGCGTAGTTGAAAGACAAACGGAAATATATACTCATTGAAATGAATAAAAATTCTTTAAATAAACAATATTGTTTTGAGAATTAAGAAAATTGTTTTAAGAAAGCTTATCAAATGTTTTTAATGTTACAAAATATCCCACATTTATTATGAGCTATAAAATTATAAAATGAGCTGTTAATATCATTACAGGTTTTTAAAATGTTTTAAAATTAAAAGCTGTTTTAAAGCTATCGTTTTTAAACTGTGTTATCCTTTTTGTATTAAACTAAAACATTTCGTTACTTATCTTAATAAAAAACAACATAATTTTGAGTTTAATGTAAGGGAGGTTTTAATTATAGATACAAAGGAGCACTACCAACTTTTAAATCATATTGACTAAAATAAATACAAATAGATAGCGCGAAATCTGTACAAAACTAAGTTTTTTCAAAGAAGATGAGACATTTAAAAACACAAAATATTAAAACTAACCCTCATAACAAAACGCAGTCGACAGAAAAATTCAAAATGCGAGTGAAATGGTATTCCAATTGCAGCTACCATGCTAGTATAAGCTTTTAAAATAAATTGTTTTTTATACTTTAGTGCTTCGGGAGTAAATTTTAACAACTTTTTTACTCACTAAACAAAGTGTTAAGATTGATCAAGTTTATCGTGTAGGTGAGAAAATGATGTTTTTAATATAAAAAAAATATATTTTACATTTTAGTTGTTTGTAAAATGTTTTCATCTTAAAAAAGACCTTCATTTTGTGAATAAGTTAAGTTAAATTAGTTTTTTTTACATATGCAAATAAATATCTACTATTAGTATTTGGAAATATACATGATAAATAGCATTGTAAAAGAATAATCTCATATATAAACATACTTTTTGTTAAGCATTACTTGAGTATTATAGTTATTTGGTTTTAGTTGTTAACACCTTTTCTTCGTGTAACCAAAGGATTTATTTGATACTATCTTAAAAAGTTGTCGCACAAATATTACAAGTTTAGATTCTTAAAACACAAAACCCATTTTAAAATTTTCATATTTATAAACAAAATTTACTACCAATATCAAAGTAAAGCGAATAATATAATTATTATAACACTGCAATTTTATTTTCAAATTTTCAAACTTTTTTTAGTAGGCTTTTTGTGAGATACATTAAAACTTTTACACGAAATAAGCGTATGTTAAACATAATATACTTCTTTATTATGGTTGTTGATGGTATTAAATGTAACAGAAAGTAAAAATTGAAAAAAAATAAAATAAAGAAAATAAAATATTATTGTGTTGTTTTTTGTTGTTACTGTTATTGTAAACCAGAGTATTTTTAATTTGAAAACTAATTTTGCTTGTTAGTTGAATGTTTTAGACTTTGTAAAATTCTTGAACTTTTTATTGTTAAAAATAAAGTTCAAAGTGATGTATAATTACATTTTTTACTTGGCTACAATTAAAGTACCTACTTTAAGTACGAGTATTTGAAAAAAGAAAGATTATACCAGTATTTTCAGTTACAAAAAGTTTTTTATGGTAAGTATGAGTATATTTCAAAGCAAAAGTGTATTTAACTTCTTAATTAAGATTAAGATGTTTTTAGAAGACTTTGCTATGGTTAAATTTAAGGTACATAATATAACACTCTCTATTTATAAAACAATTCTTAGAAACATTTTAAAGAAAAAAAATAGATTTGGGTAACTGATTAAATTCTTAAATTTATTTGTAACGTTCAAAACAATTTTTTTACTGTTATAAATTTTTACTCAAACAAGTTTAGCAAAGGTTCATAAAAAAGAGTTAGAAACAATGTACATTTTAATTTTATGAAAAATGAAAAGTTGTTGTTTTTTTGTGTTTTTTGTTGATAAGTATATTTACTTTAAAATAGGCTAAATATATTATCAATAAAACATGTATAAAAGTAGCTACCGAAAATTTCATATTTGAAATATCATTAAACACATGTCTCCAATATTAAAAAGCTTGAATATCAAAAATATTTTAAACAAATAAAAAAATTTCAAATGATGATACCTATTAAAAAATCGTATATATTTTTTACCTATTTAGTTATTGTCATATAAAAACATAATTCAGGAAATATCCATACATGCAATGATATTAAACAAACTTAACTTTAAAAACTATTTTTCACAAACTTCTAAAATAATACTTTTACTATTCAATAGTCTTATAAAGAAAACATTTTTATGTTTAAAGATATAAACATATAAACAATAAACAAAAAAACAAGCAAGAAATACATTTTTTTTAATCTCAAATCAACACTCAAAAAAAAAACAGTGTTATTTTCATAACAAGTAAAGTAATAATCAGGAAATATCCACAAACCGATCATTTATTGAATCGCATCTTTACTCGTTGAATCGAAAATTCTTTGCAGGTCAGAACTTCATTTTCTCTCTATTAGTGAAAACTGATTTAAATTTTGAGTACCTTTAAACAGTTTTAGACTTTTAATACTGTTATTAAGTATTACATAGTAATGTTAAAAAAAATTTTTGCCGACTCCTGTAACAAAAACTCTACTTATTTTTTTCTAAATGATTTATTAAAAATTGTGGAAAAAATAAATTTAATGCTGCTATGATCAAAAATAAGAAACTTAGTATTTTCTAAAGTCTTACATAGAATACTTTTTTATATCAATTACTGCTTATTATAATTTTACTTAAAATTTTAAAACAGAGAACAGCTTAGAGAAATATGCAATTTTTTAACAACAATCATACAAATATATATTAACAAACTTTAGACATGCAGGTTTTTTTGAATAGTAGAAGTACTCCATATTAGATGTGTGTTGACCTAAAAATAAAATAAAAATATATAACGGCTAGATTCATAAACAACTTCAGTTGTGGCAGCTAGGTATAAAAAAAGTAATAACTGTTTAAATATTTTACCTGTAGTTTGCTTTTATGACTTTCATAACTAGAAAAATCAAATGATAGTTTCGAAAAGTCTACAAATATTTATTGCACAACACATAAGTTAAAAACGTTTTCAGATTTACAACTCCTCCTCTATAAACTTTCAATACACTAGTAAAACTAAAAACTAATGATTTTTATAACCCGATTTACAAGTTAATTATTGAATTATAGCAAATAAAATTTATAAGTTAACAAAATACATTTGTAAAGAATTTACAGGCCTACACAAAAGTTTGAAACAATGCTTGTTCAAACTATTTAATTCTAAAAGAATTTTATTGGCTTGTCAGCAAAAAAAAACATAATATTTGTTTTAAACTGTAAAATTTTGATGAAATGAAAAATACCAATAATTATTTGGTGAATATAGAAAATATAAAGCTTAAAAGTTTACTCAGTGAAAACATTTTATTACTTTAGTATGTAGCTTAAAAAATAAATAATAAATAAAATTTCGAAAAACTATCATTTGTTAAGTTTTAATCAACGGGTAAAAAGGTTACTAAACAATTAGAAATATACATCTGTATTTAACGCACTTTAAGATTGTTCAAAAATTTGTTTGTCCTAGTCTTGCAAGGTATTAAATCTTGTTTATGTAAAGCAGTACTTTAAAAATATGAAAAATTGTTACCACTTAATACTGTGAAGCATTCATTAAAAATATAATTTAATAGAGAGCATAAAAATTTATGGTATATGAAAGTTATTCTTTCTAGTTTAAATCTTTCAAAAAATTAGCATTGTTCATTTTGCTAAAGTTTAGAATTTAAACGGTTTAAATCAAATGGTTTTAAAATACAAAACTATACCACTTTAATAATGTTTAAGTAAAATTTACTAAACAGTCTTGAGCATAGAAAAATTTCGAAGCAAAAAAGTAAGTAATTTAAGTAATAAGATTACTAAACACAAAAATGAAAATACGCAAAAAAAAAGGTCTCTTTGTCATAAAACAGTATAAGTTTAAGATATAGGGTAAGTATAAAAAATTCAAATTATTATACAACAAATATTTAACAACAAATAAAAAACTAAAAAGGTTAACAACCATCTTTATAAGAGATGAGTTTTTGATAAATGTTTAGACCTATTGTTTCTTGTTTAGAACTTTTATAAAGAATACTTACAAAATTCTACAATTACAATAAACAAAAAAAATATTTTGTGCAATAGTGATTAAAAAAAAGAATTATATTACTTTTAATACTGTATTTTTATGACATATCTCATTGTTTTAAAAAGTTTGTCTATACTGTTTTTATAAAAACAAAACATTTCAAATTCTTTAATTAGATAAAATTGTTGAATATTACAAACATATCAATTTGGACTTTCTCAAATAATCTAACTTTATTATTTATAAAATGACGGACGTTTTTTATTAGATAGTATTAGATAAAAAAGTAAAAATGTTTGTTTTCTAAAGAAAATTGGAAAAACTCATGATTTTTTTAAATAAAACCAACTAAAAATACAATTACGAATATTTTTATGTAAATATTTGGTGTTAGCTAAAAGCAAAGTACTAAACTGATATTGATAATTATTTGAGATGTAATCAAATAACGGTTTATATTCAAGTATTTTACAGTATTCATATATTTATAAAAGAACCAGCAAAGCAAAAAAATATAAACAAAAAAACTTAAATACTGGTTTTGCAAAAAAAAAAACATTCTTAGAAATGTGTATAAAAAAAAAATTTTTGCAAGAAACGCTATTTTTTTTAAAAAGCAAATTTATAATTAGCTTGATACTTGAGATTTTTAAAATATTTTTATGAACTTATAAAAGTAAATACTAAAACTTATATGTTATTTGATTGTAAAATGTTATTTAATGCTCTTCTATTTGCCGATTTACAACTACATCTCAACTTGTTTATTTTACTTTTACAATTAAAGTACATAAAGAAAAAAAAAAAAAATTTCTAATTGTTTGTAATATATAAAAAGAATAATAAAAAGGCATACACATATATATATGTTACATTTTGTTGTTAATAATTGAATATTTTGCTTTCTAAAACATAAAGTAATTTAACAGATGTTTAAAGTTTATTTAACTTTTATTTGAAATTTTACTTAACTGTATAAATTATTATTTATACTTTCTAAAAACGGTGTGAATATATTTATGGTGATAAAAGCCTTTATTACTTTACTTATGTGTAAAAAACTAAACATTAAAATTAGATTTTCATAAACAAGTTTTAATTCAAAACAAAGTTTACTTCACACAAGTTGTATTTTCAGTATTGACCAACTGATGAAATTAAATTTACAAAATAATTGGAAGCCCTATAAACAACTTTATATAGAGCAGTCAGCCAAAAGTTAAAATTTTAAAAAAACACAAGTAAAGAAATTAAGAGTTTAAGTTCGGAGAACTTTTTTTATTTTTTTAATTAGTTTTTGTAACAAACAATAGTTATTTAGATTAAAGCTTTTTTATTCAAATGAAGATTAAGTTGAAAACTTTAAATTATATAATTTTATAAAAATTAGATACGTTAAAAATTCTGAAATCTATTTTTTTTATTTACTTTTGATTTTTAAAACAATTCAAAATAGACTAAACATTTTAACCAACTGTTTACAAGTTAAAAAAGAGCACTGAAAACTTTGTAAAAATTTTAAAAACAGCTTAAGGTATACAAAGTTATTTATAAAACCTATTACTTTTTAAGAAAAAAATGTGCAAAAAAACTTTACAGTTAACATATTTTTATCTTTGAAATTTGATAGAACTTTATTAACGAACAAAATATGGTATAATGTTGATGAACATTTAGTAAAGTCTTAATAAACAAAGTTTTGTTACAACTATTTTGTGAAAGATTAATTTTAGGTTATTAAAATATTAAAAGTTTACAAATTTTACAAAGATAAGTAAAAACCTTTTGAGTTAACGTTGTCAAAGTATATTTAAATGAAACTTACGCGTTAAGTGAAACAAGAGGACAAATACGGAGAATTTCTAGGCTCATTGTAATGTTTTCCTTTCCCACATAATAAAGATTCCCAGATATTACGGGCCCATGGATGGAATCACAAAGCAAAGATTGTTCTTATGGAAGTTGTAGCTTAATTTCATGGACCAAACTTGTTGGTAGGCAGCATCATTTTAAGATGAGTATTTTATACAAGTTAAAAAAACTGTTTAAATTCAAAATTGTAATAAAATTATTAGTTATTGAGCAATACTATTAAAATGAAAATAAAGTATAAAGTTCAACACAAAATATTTCATAAATAAACTCAAATTTATGCACAAGTTATTTTCAAGGTAGTAAATAAATCGACAAGCTTTTACTTTCGATTAGTAATTTTTTCAGTTTTTAAAAAACGTCCAAACTTTGGATCAAATTATTTTCCTTATCTTTAAAGCTAAATTGAACATGAAATCCCTCATAAAAGAAATATGAAGGATTTAATGTTCAACTAATGATAGTTTAAGTAAAACCTACATGAGTCATGTCTAACATAAAATCAGTTTATATAAAAAAGCGTAAACCATTTAGAATAGTCATAATTAAGAGTATTAGAACAAGTTAAATCGTGTTTTTTTCTGCTACATTGACCGTTAGAAAATTGAAGGTTTTTGAAATTTACAATCGGGCATACTTGTATATTTTATTATAATATTATAAATTAGAAACAAAAAACAACCCTCGAGAACACAGCAAAGTGAGAGTATTAAAATAAGTAAAATAAAATAAATTAGATTTTTAGGCTAAAACATTCGTTGTTAGAGTAAAAATTTCAAAAAAAAACACTTTTTTATGGGGGCACACTTAAAAAGTCAAACCCCAATCCAATAGATTTTTCTTCAATTAAAGGCAAAGGAGCGTTCTATAAAATAAAAAATCTTAGTTAGCTTTAAATATAAGGAAAATGATTGGATCTAAAGTTTGGACATTTTTTGAAAAGTGCAAAAAATACTAATCGAGCTAAGTTAACGCTCGTAAAAAATCAGGTATACCACAGGTTGTACGTTGTTCACTTTTTTATACTTTATACTTCTGCTTTATACACGATTTAGAGTAACACTTTACTATGAAGGGATCTATTTAAATTGAAACTACAAATTTGTATATAATCATTTTGGTGTTGACAATTTAAGAACTGATAACTCAGCTTTTTATTATTAAACAATAATGTTTAGTTAAAATTAATTTAAAATCTTTTATAGTAAAAGTTGTAAAACATTAAAACTATTATTTAAGTTTAAACACTTCAAATATTATTATCTGAAAAACAAATTTGTTAAACTTTTTCAGCATCAAGTAAGAAAATATAACTATAAAAAGTTTTATATAAGTATGTTTGTTAAAAAAAATACTTTAAAAGGTCTTTTTAAATAAAACCTCACAACTTAAAAAGTATATCGCAAATATAACTTTACTTATTGTTTGTTTAGTGAAAAAACAGTTTTGAATAGCTATGTTATTACGATGATTTTTTTAGTCTTAAGCTTTAACTTGAACTTTTTTGAACAATATCGCAAAAGAAAAGTTGAACTTCTGTTACCAAGTAAGGCTATATATAATATAGTCACACAATATAAAATTCAAAACCAAATTTTCAGACTCAGTCAAAATAGTTGTTATTACATTTGACAAAAGAGATGTCTATCATGAAAACTTACTCACACTACCTTATAAGTGTACGACAGCTACTTCAAGTTGCACAGGTAGTTTTTTAACTAAAGCTTCTTTTGTTTTGGTAACAAACAATTGCTTTAAAGTGCTTTTAACGTGTGTGAAATTTTACTTTAAACTTTTAATGCCCATAAAAATGCCCATAAAAATTGTCGTTTATCCATAACTAAACGTTTAACATTGAAAACTTAGTAGTTAAGAAAATGTAGTTTAAACAAGTAGTTTAAAGAAAAGAAGAAGTTTATTCTTATAAGGTTTTTAACACTTTCGGACAAAGTAAAAACAAATTAATAATAAAAATTATAGTTAGTTCTAAATAAACATAAATGGTTACATACATTAATTATTACTAATCAAAAAGTTAAACAATTTTGATTTTTTTTTTAATGTTTTAATTTTATATACAACGATTTAGAAGTTCATTAAGCTAAGAAAGTTACTCTGCCCATAAAAGAAAAGCTGCTTTAAATTTGTCTGAAATTTTGTAACATACATTATAAACGATTGCAAAATAAAATTGGTACATCTTTTAACTTTTTTACAATTATGTTTTAAGTGTCTTGCGTTTTTTGTAACCACCTGGTTAAAACTAATTCATTTAAACCTGAAATATGCTTTTATAACAATATTAGGTTGTTGATTAAAGAGCAATACTAACATTTTAATTTAGCTCGAGCTTTAAACAAGTTATTTCAACCTTTTTTCAATTACAAAGATTTATAAACATACATACAAGATACACTTAATACTGTATATATACGTTGAACAAAAACCGCAAAGTTATTTGCTAACTTGCGTAGAGCTGTTTACATTTTATGGGCAGAGAATCTTATCAATGTTTGTGAAAAATACATTTCTTTCACATAATTACTAAGTAAAACTATTCTAAAAGTCTCGTCAATAAATAAAAGTAAAAACTTATTGTATATGTCGTTACTCTTTAGGTTTAGACTATGTATACTCTCTTTTACGACATAAAAGCTAATTTTATTCAAAAGTCACTGTTTGGTTGAAAGCTCAGTGCTAAACTTAATTAAAACACAGAAATATCAAGTGAATATTGTAGAAGTTTAGCATTGGAATCTATGTAATAACTGGACAAACTTTATTGTTTTTCATTGAAAATTCTTTGAAAAATATTAACACACAAAGGTATTTATGCTTACGATACTAAAAGATTTTCAGCAATTAACTTAAAATTAAAGCACCATAAATATGTATAGAAGTACAAATAATTTGAACAGGTATTAATTAATGTGTTTTAAAACTTTTTCAAACCTTATTGAATTTTAATACAAAGAACTTTATACTCTTATAATAATATTATAAAAGCTTTACATTAAAGTTTTTATGCTTAAAAACATTCTAAAATGCTCTTTTGTTATAAATTTTAAAAAGTTTTACAAAGAAAAAGCACTTGCATGACACGTTATGTTTTAAAATTTATCTTTTGTCTAAGCAGTAAAAAAATGAGTTGAATAGATTTATCATTGAGAGGCTTTTTTGTTTTGAAAAAAAAACATTTGCACAACACACAAACAAAGAAAGTTAACATCTGTTCTTTAGAAATACATTTTTTGTATAAATGAGACAATAAAAACTTCTAGATCAAAATATTCAGTGCAAGTCTAAAAAGTTTTCAAAATAATTGCCTGTGAACTTCTTAGACACCTGAAAATTTACTTACATTTCCTTATAAGGACATTTTGATGACTTTATCTTAAAAAGTCAGTTTTTTATACAAATTTTATTTCGTGTAACCGTAAAATTGTTTGTAAGAATAAAAACTTTAATCTTAAGCTTACAATATTTCATACAGTCTACAATTTTATCGAAAAGATTATATGTGATTTTTAAACTGGACAAGACGTTAAACGTTGTGGAACTCGATAAAAAAAAATTTTTTTGTGCACCAGGTCCTAGGACAAAATATTTTGAGTGTATTTTTGTCGTTCAGTAAACTTTTAAATAGAAAACTATTCTTCTACAAAATAGCTACAAACTAGCAAAATGGATACTAAAAAATATAATATAAAGATAGTTATACTTTTAAGTGTTGTTACACTTTTGAACAAGAAATTGAAAATTAAGGTAAGGTAAAATCAAGTTAAACATAATAGTTTCCTTACTGCTGCTATGTTTCCATATTTGTTTACACAAGTAAATAATTACAAAGTTAAAAACATGTTTTAAGCATTGTTTAAATATATAAGGTTTTTTAGAATGGTTTTAAAAGTTATTAACATTAGCAACTGTATAAGCATTTGTAGATTATTAAAAATAAGTTTTGGGATAGTATTTCATATTATACTCCAAAACTTGTGTTTAACTGTAAACACTTATATTGACAGCTGTATAACTTAAAAAAGATTCAATATGAAAATTAAATACTTAATTTCAAAGAATATTTAAAGTTTCTATGATGTACTAATTCAATAGTTAAGATCCAGTGTGTGACAATACACTAAAGTAACATAAAACATACCCTAGCTTTTAATAATTACACTTTTATATTAAACACACACTTTATATTATTAGCTACAAATTACTTACATGACTATTTTAATACATAAAAACTAAAATGTTGTATATTTCACAAAACACTTTAACTGTTATCTGTGTAGGCCTGAACTGTTTTCATTTTAGCTTTATTTGCAGTCTGAGCAACTTGAAAATTTGTTTTTCGAATTTGGCCGACAACGATGTCACTACTGAGCACTAAAACTGAAGCAAAAATTTTCAATATCTGCAGTTTAAAAAAAACTTTTAAGGGTCAAAACCAAAAGTCTAAGCCAACTTAATACTTTAAACGTAAATGTACTTTAGTACCATTTCTATAAAGCCTGATGTTATATATAAATAGTAAACGATAAATTAGGTAGCAGTTATTTGTCAGAGGTAAGACTGTATCGAGGTTTAATAATTTAAATGGTAGTTTAGTTAGTATTTACAAAACTTTTATAACAATGTGCACTTGTTTAAAGTTTATTCTTATCTAATTATTTTTGTTTAAGAACGAAAAAAAGCGCTTAAAATATTTGGTCCCAGGACTCTGCGCACCAAATAACATTTCGTTTATCGAATTAAGTTAAGTAGGATATTTCCCATTTTTCTATTGCAAAACATTATAGTCAAACATCGTTCACTAGACTTTAACAAAAATTCTAAAATATATTTATACATTAAACTCGTTTTATGTCACTGTTTCAAAATAAAAAGACTCATATTATAAAAAGATTTAAACGTATGTATTAAGCATGCACAATTTGTAAAATTTCAGCTTCTTTAGTTTTGTTTCTATTTTATAAAGTTTATTCACAAGCGATATTTAATCAACAAATTTTTTTTTATTAATTTTATAATTTATCTAGAATTTGATTACACTATATTGTAACATTTTGTTAAATTTTAAATTCATGTATACGTAAACGCAGTGTAAAGTTATTAATTCGATTGTTGTAGAAAAATGTTTTTGTTTTTTTAACCTAGTGTAGTTTTCTATCTTTTTTTTAACTTTTTTTAAATTTAGTTAGTAATATTAATTACCAAAAAGATAAAGTTTTAAACATCATACTGAGTGTAACTTAGCTATCGTTAAAAAAAAGTACTATATTTAAATGTGAGAATCTAATATTTTATACAATAAATTGGTGAAATAATTTTTTTTGTAAGACTTTTTTACAAAAAAAAACATTAAGTCGAAGTTAGCTTTTGTTTACATACTTTTTGTACTCGAAGTATGTATTTTAAAAACACTTTTTTCTTATGAAAGTGTATAAAATATTAAACATACAGGTATTGTATATTAGAACATGGTACAAAAGTTTACTAAAGTTTTAAGGAGTAAAAACAAAGTAAACGCTTACGACATATCTATTTTTAAACCTGAGTAAACGTAAACAACAGAATATGTATTCAAAACATACTTCTTGATTATGATAGATTTCAGAAGGTGGTACGAGAAGCTCTCATTGAAAATATTTCGAAAATATTTCAGCGACTTTTTCACACAAAAGAATTGACGACGACGCGTCTGATAAGAAAAAAAAAATTTTCGTGTATTCTAGGCGTTGACGCGGAAACCAACTTATTTTTTGTTTGTTTCATTAAATTATCTTTTTTCGAGACCTCTCACTTTTTCAGATATAAATAACCGTGTATTCGGTTGTATATTTATTACAGACTTGTACTTTAGAAAACTTCACAGGTAGTCTTCTCGTTTTTCTGAAACGGACCTTGAAGGTAATTTTGGAAAATTACGGCATTGGCTCTGACAAGGACATATTGACAGCCCAACGGGTTAGTACTTTGATAATATATTTTTGTTATCTAGCAATAGTGGTATTAAATTACAAAGGATAAAAACGTAATAACTTGTTAACAAAATGTTCTGATAGCTTCCCCGAAAAACTGAGTGTAAAATATTCCGTTTTGATTTTTAAAATTGTCTTACTATTTTTAATGTAGAAATTTTCGAACATTTTCGACAAGTTTTGAAATTGAGTCAAGTTACTATCTGTAGTTTGATAATGTTTTCTTTAAAAATCATTACTTAAATTGCAAAAGGTAAAAACGCACTTAGCTGTTGTTGAAATTTTTCTAATTTCCCCACTAGAGTTGGTGTCATATTTTTAAATTCAAAACAAAATATGACACTTACTTTTGTGTAGAAACGAGCAAAAAATTACAAAAATAATCAAGCCAGTAATTAGCTATCCGATGCTAAAATTTAAAACTAATGTTTTTGTTGTTGTTGTACTTTTTTATTGTTGTTGTTGTTGTTTTGATGAAAAAAAAATTGTTATTTATTCGAACTTGTTGATAAAATGTTTTACTAATTTCTTCACAATGATAATCGACATATTTCGTTTTGTATTTGAAAATATGTTGCTTACTATTGTGTGGAAAGGAGAAAAAATCAACAACAAAACTTGATGTCAGTAAAAACGGGTAAGTGTTTTAATATATATTTTTTCTTAATATTGATGCTGTTGTTGTGGTATACTTGATGATTAATATTTCAGAGGTTTTAAAGGAACTAATTAATGTCACAGAATTGTTTTTTTTTCTAATTTCTTTACTAGACTAACTGTCATATTTTTATTTCGAAACGAAATCTGGCAGTTAGTCTGGTGGAGGAACTAAAAAAACTTCCTACAAAGCAAAAAAGGGAACTTATAGCGGTGAAGATTAAAAACGAACAATAAATACTAATAAACTAAAATACATTGCTACTTGATTCAGAAAAGCAAATCACACATATTTGAAATTAAAATGATATGTGTTTCTTACTTTTCCGAAGCAATTGGTCGATTTTTCAACAAAACTTAACAACAGTTCAACTTAGCTGCAGATTTAATAATTATTTGCAGATGAGTTTAGGTATAAAACAAAACTTGTGTTGACAAGAATACTTCGGAAAACCTTATAAAACTATTGTAATTGACATTTAAGCATGATTCAAGTATAGTAGTGTTTTACTTGATTTTTTTAATATTCATAAGTTTTACAAACCACAAAAAAAAGTTAAAAAGGTTTTTTAGTCGCGCAGTATTATTGTCAAAAGTTAAATTATTTACAGTTTGATTTTGGCTATCACACTACAACAACTTAGTTTCAGATGGTAAACTGAGTTGTTTAATTGTTATAGTCATTAGTAAAAAATACTCTAAGAAAAAAGCATAATGTTGAGATAAATATTATCGATAAAATAACTACTTTATGAGCATCATATTTTTTTTATGTCAAGTTGTGACGTAGTCGATCTTTGATCTGAATTGTGACGTTATAATACCTTGTCGGTTCATCTTTAAAAGTTTTACAGGTTGTTGTTTCAAACAGAGACTGTATTTTTTGGATTTTTTAAACTTTTAAGTAATCAATTATGATAATATTGCATATATGATTACTAGTAAGTTTAATAAAATCAATTCAACTATCTACGCCTATTAGTTTTTGTAATAGTTTGCAGTTGTGTGAAAACCTGAATTGTAAAAAGCTAATCAGCTCTACTTGTTATTATTTAGTAAAAAGATGGACAATTAATTGCTGGAGAAAGGTATTTGACCCGCGGGCTGCAGTTTACCCTTTCATATTTTTGAGTTTAAAATTGAATATTTGCTCTTGACTATATTGGTTTAAATATTTTGTTTAAAGAAAAAAAACTTTTAAGTAGTTTAGCATTAAAAAACTTCACTAGAAACATTTTATTAAGATTAAACAACTTTTGGGTAAAGATTTTGTTCTGGAGTTTTTAATTGTGAATTTGTAACATTCTCTGACGATAAATTTTTGATCTGAAATTAGAAATAAAACAAATTATTTAAATTGAATTTAGTGTTTTAAATTAACTTGCAATTAGCTTACTCTATTTGAACTTTGCAAGTGAATTTAAAAATATTGATTTTGCTCAAACCTAAATATTTTTACGATGTTAATATTTTTGTTACCAGTAGTAACTTTTACCTGAATTAAAAATAAAATATATAATTATCCAGTTACTAATTACTTTTTAAAGTAATAAGTAATAATCATACTTTAAAGCTTTAATTCTGGTGACTCAGTTATACCTTTATTGTTTTGTACACTTTTTTAAATAAAAGCTGCCTAAAGTCTACTCCATACAGCTTACCTTGCTATACAAGTTCAGATTTTAAATAAGTAAAAATTGAAGGTTAGTTTTTGTTATAGTTTAATTGAGGTATTCTTATGCAGCAGTTATAATAAAAAATATGCGATAATTTTTTTACTAGCCCATTTCACAGACGAGCAGTTGAAGTTTGTGATATGTTCTAGTAAAAGAAATTGTAAGCATACATTCTACTTATTAAATAAACTGCTATAATTTGATGTTTTTGTTTCAACAAAATTAAACTTGTATAATTTCTTCCACTTAATTCCGACTGCAGTTAACTCAAGCAGAAAGGTATTTAAAACTTTTTAAAATTAAAACAATTGACAAGCTTTTTGGCACCTGAATTATTTAAAACTTCAATACTGTCGAGTTTTAAATTTTTCTGGCGCGAGAAATTTTGTCACAACTCAATAAAACAATGATTACAAAACTTGACTACCAGTAAAACATTATTTCGTGAGTTTTGAACACACCTTGTTTATATAAAAAAGTTTTAAAGTCTACCATTTACAGCTTATGTTTTTTATAGAAGTTCAACATATAAGTCAGTAAGAAAAGCTTTTTATTTACCAGGTATCTTCATGCAGCAGTGAAAATAAAAAATATGCGATAACTTTTTTTACTAGCTCAATTCACAGACGAACAATTGAAGTTTGTGGTTTGTTTTAGTAAAAGAGATTGTCAGCATACGTTCTACTTATTACTACTACCACAATATATCATTTTTAGCTCAATGAAAGAAAACTTATATAAATCTATATATGTAATTCAACTCTTATACGAAAGAAGTCTGGAACTTTGAAAAACTAAGATATTTGACAAGCTTTTTGGCTTCGGAACAATTTGAAACTAAATTTTTTGCAGTTTTAAATTGTTCCGGCGCGAATAATTTTGTCACAATTCCAACTACAACTATTCTGCCAAACTTGGTTTGTACAAATTCAAATTAAAACAACATACAAAAAAGGATTAATTTCAAAACATTATATTATTTTCCATAAAACTTTAACTAGTCACACATGGGTTGAAATAAACCCATCATATTTAGTTATTTTACAGAACAAAATTGAAGATAAAAAGCAGCCATTTAATCCTACAAAACAGTATGAAACAAGTAGTCTCAAGCAGTTGGTTTGTTTTTATAGTTTAATAAATACCATTTATGAGATTTTTGCATGTATGGCATTTATTAAACCTATAAAATCAATTCATATTTCAACGTGCAGTTTATTTTAAAAATATGTATTTGATAAGCTTTGTCTACAAAACCAATTCACAAACTACTAGTATATGTGAGTTGCTTTTGTAGAAGTAACTTGTCAGAATACATTCTACTTTTAAGTAAGCTGCTGTTATCTGGTATTTCATAAAAAATAGATTTCTAGGAACGTTTAAAGTTAGTTTTTTATTAGGAAGTAATAATGTTTGAAAGCTTCAGATTTACATATTGCTGTTGGCTTAAGCAGAATAAAAGTTTTGCTTGAAAATAAAACAGAACTTTTAAACTGCTTTAGTCCGCAACAGGCAAACACATACTGAAGATTTTAAAAAAATCAGTTTTTGTTTTGTTAGGTAGTTTAGATAATTTCAAGACGAAGAATAGTATAGAGTCTATACTATTCTATACTATAGACCTAAAACTTTAGCAATTGCTTTGAAGTAGTGTTTAAATTTGACTGTTTAGATTTTATTTTCAATTAGAAAGTCTAGTTGTTAAGAAATTAAAGATTGTTTTCTTTTTTTTTTTGTTGGCTTATGCATATTAATCAGTTTTGTTTGAAGTCTTTTTATTAGCATTCTACGAGTTTATCAAAAAGCAAGGTTATATTTAGTTATTAAGTAGCAGGTTTTTAAAATTTTACTCAATATATGAATTAAACGTAAAAGCAGTTTTAAAGGTATAGTTAAAACGTTTGTTAGATTGTTAGTTATTAATCTACATTTGCAGTTCAAAATGTTAGCAATTAACTAAAATATTTGTTTACATTGTTTTTTTAAACTTTAATTAAGAGACACTCTTAGTTAAAAAAATTTTAATACAAAATGGAAGTTATTATTTCAGAAATAAAAATAACTTAAAAAGTATTAAGTCGTAATAAAATATTCTAAGTTTTAGAAACTTATAGTTTATAAAACTAGTTCATAAAAGTATACTCAAAAACAATTGATAGTTTCTTTAATAAGGTAATAAAAGCATTTTTGATGTTTTTATAAAAATGCTTTTAATACTTATACAAAAAGCTAATCAAATTTCTGCGCCTACCAGTTATTTATACTTTAGTAATTGTTCATAAAATGTTATAGATGAGAATATTTTTTTATTTTGCATTTATAAAAAGTGCATACGAGTTTACAAAATTATGTGATATTTGGTTAGTTTTAAGTTCATATGTGTTTAGTTTTATCAATATCTTAAGTAGTTTTAAAATAATTGAATTTTTATAATTCAAAGTAAAGCTTCAGCTAAAAAAAATTATATCCTTAATTTGTACGATAATTCAGTAAAAGGCCTTAAACTTTACTTGATTTTTATTAGAATTACTTTTTTATGATATCAGCGTTAGTCTTATAAAAGCTCTTGTTTAAACAAAAAATATCTTCAAAACAATATATAATTTGTAATATTTGAACGATGTTTAGTTTTTTGTCATTTTTTAGAGTTATCTTCTATATCATTTAATTTGATAAATTTAATCTAAATATACAGTTTAAAAAAAACGCAATTAAACTTTTATATAAACAGTTAAACAGTAACTAAAAAAATATATAGATGCAGAATGAAATGTTGGTTTGAATTGTGACGTAACATCAGTGTTTCAGTGTGTCTTCAATTGGTTTCAATAAATAGCTTCAAAGTGGTATTTTAACCCTTTCTTAACTTAACACTGCGGTTAATTTGACACGGTGTGCTACTCCAGGGGCAGGCAGCCTTTTATAAGTCGCACCTAAAATGTGATGAGATAAACACTAGTAAAGAGTAATTGTTAAACAAAGATCTTAATTGTAAGCTTTTATCACAAAACTATTATTATTACTTTTTTTAAAAAGGCATGTTTTGGGCTCCCAGGTC
>NW_028140696.1:0-18772 GCF_965202585.1 Thalia democratica | reverse complement strand
TAAATTGCGTATAAAGGGGGAAGATTAATTATTAAGTTGATACATTAGGTTGAGTTTCTTGTAAAACTTTGTTGCACAGAGATTGTTTTTTAACTGTTACCTTAATATATTGTTAATAGTTTGTAGTTTAAGTTATTTTAACATGTAGTTGTAAACTAGATTAATAAAAACTTTAAAAAATTATATACTTTTACTAAAAACAGCCAACCTATCATTTTTAATTACTAATTTTTTACTACTTTAATTAGCTAATAATTGGAATTGTCAAGCTAAAACAATTTTAAGTATCATTTTATGCAAGTATTTTCTTAAGTGTGTGAATAGTTTGCTTACTAGCACATATATATAATAAAAAGCTATACAAGTTATATATATAAAATACTTTTGCGTTCGTAATTTCTTTAAATTTGTTTACTGAAAATGACTAGCTTAGATGTAAAATTATGCATTTAATAAAATACGGTAAAATTACAACACAAATCTTTAAACTAACTAGCTTTAGAACAAGAACAAAAGTGTAGAGACAATTATAAAAAACGCACTTTAGTACTAGGCAAAAAGGCATACTTTAAATTAATTCTACATAGAGTTTTCTAAAGAAATATAAGCTTTCTGAAAAAAAATTTTATAAACAAAATATTTGTTTTTGTTATATAATAACTTATTTACTTTTAAATTAATATGCTGTTAAATATGATTTACCCACTTTTGTTATGATTAACAATAAAAATAAAATAGATTGCCTAAAAAAACAGTTACTTATACATAAAAAGTAATAACATAGTTATTAAAGCAAAAATAATTGTTTACACTTAAAGTACTTTTCAAATTAAAAGAAAGTATCTAAGAAATGTAAGTGTGTTCCATTTATACAAAAACAGTGTGATAATAATTTAGAAATAAAAAAAAATCTAATTCCTTGTTTTTAATTAATTTATTATATTATTATATTTTTTATAAACTTTTTGTTTAAACCTAAATTTGTTATTTAGCTTCAACGGTGGATATTATTATTTTTTTATTTTAACATTTACTATAAACTTATATAGTAAAAAAGTATATAACAACTAACACAAACATAGTTTATTTATGTATAGACTCATCTATCCTCTCTGTGTTATAAAAAAAAAGAAAAATTTTATATAGATTTGTTTAGTTTTAAAAGAAATCTATTGTTTTATATATAGAATATCTTTTTAGTTCATAACCTAATTGAGTCTAATTTTAATTAATTTTAATTAAACCTACATAGTTTGGAGCAACTTATTTAAATATTTTGGCATAAGTTCATTTTTTTTTCGATATATGAATCCAATAAGTTCTCGTTGAGACGACATAATAAGTAAAACTAAGTGAAAATTATCACTATACCATTAAGCTAAAACTATTGAGGAGTTGCTTTAAGTAGTTAGAAAACAATATGTTGTTTTAGCTCTTTTTTGTGCTAACAAATTTAACAAAAAGAAAACGAATTAGTTATTGGAATAACACCAAACCACATTAATCAAATATAATCTAATGTTATGTACACTTTAAACTAGAACCTAAATTCAAAACATAAAAAAATAAATAACAAACATATATAAGTATGCAAACATTTCTTTAGAATTTTAATGGGTGCACGACAACTCAAGTTTAGAAAATTCTAGCTTCAACCACTCTTCTTGAAAACAAATATTTTAAGGCTAATATACCAAAAACTAATAAATAATTAAAAGAATAACTGTAGTTCTCTCCTATTAAAATAAGATAGTTGTTAAAAAAAAAGAATGGAAAACTATTTTAAAGCATAATTCTGAAAACTAAACAAAGGTAAGGATTAAAGAGAACAATAAAAAAAACGATTAAGGCTAAAGGTCAGGGGCAACAACGATAGTTAAATGAAAAAAAAAACTCATGAATATATTAATAAAGATAAAAATAGGTATCCAAAAACTAATCTAATTAAAGAAAAACTAGAAAAATTAAGTTGTCGGCCGAGGGTAAGGGTTAGGTGCAACAGTGATAATAAAAATTATAATGTGAAAATACACCACTAAAATTAGTCAATTAAAATACAAAAATGAAAATTAATTAAAATAATAACTTTTTTATATAAAGGCAAAGAAAAAAAGTAACTGTCCGAGGGTAAAGGTTATTGTTAACAGTGAGAGTAAAAAAAAACAGAAGAATAAAATATACATAAATAAGAAATTAAATGAGTAAAACTAATTCGGCAAAATTGTCTTTGTTCAAAGATCACCCTTTGTGCAAAAGTGGCCCCTTGTGCAAAGTTGATGCCGTAAAAAAATGTCATTGTGCAAAAGTTTCCAACCTACCCGAATTTTGAGTTTTTTAAGTTTCTTGAAAAAATAGAATTTATTCAAAAAAAAATCAAATTAAATCTAGAATATCAATAATATAATATTATATTTAAAAGTACTGCAGGAAAACTAAAAAAATTATCAAGTATCTAAAATATCTCTTTTTGTACAATTTAACTTAAACATTAAATGTTTTGAATTAAAATATATTACAACAAGGTTTCGGTGACAAAAAATTGCTACCTTTTCAATTAAATTTCAAAGTAAACTGCATATCTGTTTTATTTCACTTGAAGAGGTCGCACTTCTTTGTCACCTAACCTAGTTGTAAATAAAATATTTATTTTGTAAATCTCTTTTTTAACAAATTACATGATAATCATAATATTACCAGTAAGCTTTTGAAATCTTAGTTGCATATGACGTAACAGTAGTCGTATACTTCTTTTTTTTTTAATAAAAATCAATTAAATTTAGCTATACTTTCTAACTAGTAATTAATATTTCATGTCGAAAATTATTTGCAAATAATTGTAGAGTAGTTAATTTTTTAGTTTGTAAGCAGTACTAGTAACGTTAGAAAAAAAAAATCACAAATTAGCTAAAAGTTTACCGACTTGTTACAAATTAGAAGATATGCAAGCACAGGGGTAAACATTTAAAGTGCTGCTACGGTTACATACTAGTTTTCTTACTTATAAACCTGTTTAGTTATAATTTTATAGATATAATAACGTACTTAATTTTTTATTTTTTTATTTTTTTCGATGTATTAAAATATTAATGCAACGAACTGACATTTAAAAGTAAAAGCTATTGAAGACTTCAAATATGAAAGTTTTTTTAAATAGAAACTATTTAAAATAAATAAGATTTTTTTACTTCAAGAAAAAAAAAACAGTTTTGTCGTAAAAGAAATATCTAAATAATTTAAAAGTAAAAACAAATTGGAAACTAGTAAAAATTAAAAACGTAGGCAATTTTTAAATATTAGTACATACTCAACAAAAAGTGCATATCAAAGAAACACCGGTCTAAATATAAAAAGACAACTTAATATAAATTATTGTTACTTAGGATAAGTACTCATTTTATTAGAGCTAAGAGAATTTCGTATTCTTAATTTTTTACTTTAGTTGCTCATTTAATTTAAGATATTAATTTTTAATAAAGAAAAAGTAAAGAATATGGATATAAAATTAATAGTATTTGTATTATGTTAAATATTTATTAAAAATATTCTTTTTCTTAATTATACTATTTAAAACGTTATCAAAACCACATATGTTAGCTTCAAAACTGATTATATTTTTAAGTTGTTTTTTTAAATTTTCAGTGCATATACGAAACTGAGTTTAAAACCACATCGATGTGGGAATTATAATACTAAATTAAATTTCTGAACATAGAACTAATGTTAAAGTTTAACTAAGAATTTATAACTTTGCCTTAGTTGAAAAAACAAACACAAATTAGATGGTACATACTTTAAATCTTATTTTAGGTGTTAAAGAAACTCTAAAATAGAATGAAAGAAATAAAATCTAGTTGTTTATTAATCAAACATTTGAACTTGTTTTGATAAATTAAACAAAACATTTACTATCAAATAAAAAAAAATATATAGAAAATTTTTTTTAACAAATTATGATTAAAAATTTGAAAACTATCTTAACTTTTTAATATCAGTTTATACGCATACAAAATGAAGTTATTTTGAAACAACATTTTGACTATTACTAAGCTGTTGTCCATTAGTTGTCTGAAAACACTACTGTAGTTTTAATGATAATTGTGTGAGAAATAGATTTTAACATGTACTGTAACGTAAAATATATTTATCAATAAATAAAACAACTATTCCGTTTTAACCTTTTAAAACTAAAAACATACATAAACTTCACATATAATTTAGATAAACGAGCTAGTATATTGAAAAAATAGTATTTATACTTGTACTTCTACAAAAACTTTTAAATTAATTAGAGACTGCTGTTAACCAATTTGATGATCTTTTATAAGTAAACCAACATAAAAGTGTTTATAAAAAATTTCATAACGACCTTTTTGAAATAATTGGTGATTAATGACTATATTAAACTTTTATTCCATTTAAAGTTTTGTTTTTAATATCTTTGTACTTAAGTAAATTTGTTTTTTTTTTAGGTTTTGTTGTTGTCTGTACCTTTTAAACTATTTTTTTTTTAAATTTAATTTGTTTTTAGAACAGAAAGTGCTACAAAGACGTTGCATAACAATTTAGTTTTAGTTCGTAATTAATTAAATTTGATAAACATTTAATTAAGTAGTTTTGTATCTAGTTAAATTAAAGATTAGTTAAAAAGACAAAAGCGTAACAGCTTTACTTTAATTTGAGTCCAGTTGTGTAATAAGATAACACAAAAGTTTAATTTCAATCAAAGTATAAACGTAAATATTCAAACTTAAAAGATATTGTATTTGAGTTTAGTAGGCATAAGCAAAAACATACTACTAATATTTTTCCTTACTTTAACTATAAGATCTGTAAAAATGATTAAAATATTGCAAACCGTTTATAAAAAAATCTAAATTTGCTATGAGCTGTTACTTATGATATGAAAACATTAATACAAACACGACAGAAGTGTTTATCAATGTTATAAACGTTTCAAGAAAAGTAGTTTGGTTTTAGAAACCAAATAATAAAAAAAAATTGATTAAACTTTGATTTTTAATTTTGAGTTGCTTTATAACAACATTTATTAAAACACACAAATGTCGCTTGTGCATTTTTTTTAAACAAGAATTTTTATGTTTTTGGCTGTTTTTTGATTTGAAAGTTTTGAAACACTGTCATGAACACAGTGTAAAGTTTTAGAAAAATTACTGCTAAAATTGTTTTTGAAAATTTATTTTAGAATCTAGTTTATTTAATTATTGAAAATTGATACATAATTTTAGTTTAATTCAATAATTTATTTGGTTGGTCCTCACATTTAATAAATTTATAACACAATATTTTTCTAAATTTAACTATTAATGTTTACACTGTTTAAATAGGTATTAAGCAAGCTTTATAAGCTCTAAGAGTTGAGAGTTTGTTTTGAAATAACTATTCACTAATATATTGTATATATATATATTATATATATTTCGATAGAAAAAAAATTCCTAGAAATCAAACTAGAATGAAATTTAATTCAACAAAATCTTGACTAAAACCACTTAAATAAGTTTTGTGTTTCATTCTATGAAATTAAAAATTAATAAAAATTTTTTTTTTATTTACTAAAATTTAATGTAATATATAAAAACTTACTATTGATGACCATGCTAATATCTTACAACAAAATGCTGGAAGATGGATTTTTTTATATAAATACATTAACAATTTGTTTTATTCATGCTTTTAAAACATAATTTTGTAACTAGCAGCTATGCTAGTATAACTTAATTATAGCAGTGAAAGATGTTAGTTAAGACATTGTTAACTAGCTTGCCTCATAGTGTAAATACTAGACTGTTTAAGTATATTCCTTTTGCTAAATTAACAAAAATGTTTACTAAAAAATATAAAAAAACAGCTAAACTAGCGTTAAAGCTTTATCGAAAATAATTGAAAAATAATATAAGTTGTTCTTTTGTTTATAATTAATAAATAGAAAACAACATGTTAGTGTCATGAGAAACATCATGTTTAAAACTGTTCAAGTTAAAAAACATTGATAAGTTTTGAATATGCTCTATTAAATACAAATAATATATTTGTAATGTTGAAACATTTAATACTGTAAGCCTTGGAATATATGCTTTTGAGACCAAAATAAATATTTTACTAAAACTAGCTTAATTTTTAACTAAAATAAAGTCATAAAACTTATTTTTTTCTTAACCAATATTTTCAACTAATGACTAACTGAAATATTTGTATACAAACTACCACATTATTAAAGTAAAAAACTAAATCCAAAACTCTGTTCAATGACTGCAAAGCTTATTTAAATAAAATATGTTAATTTTAAGCTAATGTTTGTGGTGTTGTAGACACTCTTAGTATACTTTATAGTATATAAAAGTTTTCATACTATACCTATTTTTTTAGTATAAAACTTGTCTTTTTAATATAGTCACATATTGAATAGTTAAATGTAATATAAACAATAAATATCGACGAGTCTATAGTTTATAACAGTGATTCTGAAATGGGGTTCCGCGGAACCCTAGGGTTCCGCGACGCTTCTCAGGGGTTCCGCGAAGCCTTGCGAAATTAAAAATGAAATTTGAAAGAAAAAAAAAAAACAAATCATAAAACTTCTAAAAAATTGAACACATAAATAGAAAACATATACATTTATAGCATTCATTGATCTGCTTAGTGTGTATCTAGCGGTAGGACTTTTAATGGGTATTCATTATAATAGGTGACCTGGTTGTTCATATTTTTGCAAATTTTAAAACTTTTTATTTGTAGTGAAGTCATGAAAATACTGGTATTATCACTAAAGCAAACAATGTAAGAGCAATCAAAACAAATTATAAATGTTTACACAATGAAACTAAATAAAAATCTTTATCAGAAACTTGTTTCTAGTATATTGTATTGTTTCAAATGCTGTAAAAATGTTAAAAAAGATGTCTATTAACTTGATTTAACATTTAATATGTATAGAAGCTTATTTTTTACTTAAAAATGCTACTATAATTTAAAAAAAAAATCTGGCCAGGCCTATAAAATTTTAACAAAAATTGAAATTGAACTAGTTTTTTTAGACTTACATGCTAAAAAAAGATATTCTAATCTTTAAAAGTTGTGGCCAGGTCTTATAAATTTTAACAGAAATTGAGTTTGAAATATTTTTTTAAATTTACATCATATAAATGTTTAAATGTCTATGTGTTAGCCAAGTTTTAAAGTTTGTTATTTAAGTAATAAATGGTTTTTCTGTTTAATTATTACAACTTAATGATATTATTTTTGATATTCATTTATAAAGAAATACCTAAAGAAAATGACAAAAAAATTTTAATATTCAAAAAAATGACATTATTTTTAAATTGATGATTTTAAAATAAAAAATATAAAATAATGATTTACTTAATAAAGGTTTTATTATATGTAAATTTAGTTTATTTGCTAAGGTTTACTTTTTCTTCCTTGGTCAAAACTAACTTTTAAAAATTCGATATTTTAAGTTTTATAATCATTATTAGAATTAATCTTATTTTAAAACAACCAAATGGAATGTTTTAATTTTTTCAGACTCTATTTTACATACTATTTTAGCATGGATAGACTTAAAAAAAGAAAGTATGACGAAGATGTTGGTTGTAGTTCATCTAAAGGTGAAATTAGAAAGTTTAATGATGAGTATCTACTGTATGGTTTTGTGGTAATTGAAAGTGGAGGAGAACAGAACGGTCAATGTGTTGAGGTTGGTTGTAACAAAGTGTTGGCAAATTCATCATTAGCACCAGAAAAATTGAGAAGGCACCAAGATGCATTCCTTAAGGACAGTAAGTCTAAAATGTTTAACTATTTTAAAGAGAAGGCACATGCCTTATTTTTGCAAAAGAATGCTTTAAAATCATCAATCGACTCTTACACCTCAATATTAAAGTCAAGATATAAGGGAGCATTGAAAATTGGGATATGCAAGAAGGCTTTCACTATTGCTAAGAAGTTTGCCCTTCCTTGCACTATTGATCTGTGCGAGGAGGTTTTACAAAAGCAGTTGTTAAAAAACTTAGAACAATTCCTCTGTTTAATGCCACCATCCAATCCAGGGTCATTAAGATGTCTAGTGATACAGAGAATCAACTACTGGAGAAATTAAAAGCCAGTCTACTTTATGCTGTGCAACTAGACAAGTCCACTGACGTAAGATGCAAAGCCTTCTTACTCGTTTTTGTTAAATATTGTGGGCAGGAAGGGTTCAACGAAGATATATTATTTTGTGGAGAAACACCAACAAAACTAACTTCTGTTGAAGTAAAGAAGTGTGTCGAAAATTATTTCTTAAGCAAGGGTTTAAAGTGGAATAAATGTGGCGGCATTTGTACTGACGGTGCAGCGTCTATGACTGGGTCCAAAATGTTTCAAAGACCTATGTGAAAGTTTAGATGATGACAATCTGCGACTGCTTTATCACAACGAAGCTCGCTGGCTGTCGAAGAGGCGGACACTGGTTCGTCTCGTTGAATTAAAGAAGCAGGTGTTCACCTTTCTTAAAAATGAATGCTCAAAATTAGTGAAGTTCTTTGAATATGATGTTTTTTTGCCAGGCTAGCTTATCCCACCGATTTTTTTAAAAAATTAACGCTTTGAACTTAAGCATGCAAGGGAAGCAAAATTCTATTTTTGTAATGCAGACAAGATTAAGGCGTTTAAAAATAGAACTAACTTTTTGAAGAAAAAGGTTAGCAATGGTAATTTTGCAATGTTTCACCGGTTTGATGAGGCCCATGAAAAATGCATAGAATTTAACTTCTCTGACGAAATATTCAACCACCTTGATCTTTTATCTATAAAGTTTGAACATTATTTTCTTGAAGATGTTCGCATCGGAAATCTATGGATTTTGAATCTTTTTATGTGTGATATTGCTTTAGAAGAAGTGATTCTTTCTACAGATACAGAAAACGAATTGCTGCAACTATCTGAAGATAGCAATTTAAAATTGAGTTTCAAAGGGAAGGAGCTTTTAGACTATTGGATATGAGCAATTTCAGAGTACCAAGTCTTAGCAAAGCGTTCAGTAAAATTAATTTTATATTCACCACCACTTATCTTTGCGAGTCCGGCTTTTTGCATGTAACAAGCATTTAAACGAAGCAAAGGAACTATATGCTGACTCCAACCTTATCTGCCTGTCTCCGTCTATCCAAAATCCAGCTGCGCATTGACATGCCTGTTGCTAAGAGACAAGTTTAAGTTTCGCACTAAATGTTTTTTATTTAATTTTCGTTAGGCATCTTACCCGTTTATTACAGTAATCTGTGAATTCGATTAGGTTTATGTTCATTTCGTTATTGTTTCTAGCTCTCATTCTTTTTTTATTATGCAAGGAAAGATTTTTATGAAGTTGCGATTAATCATGTTTGTTTTCGTTTGATTATTATAGAATCATATAATACCTATTGCCTCTGGCGTACTTTGAGTTTGACTCGACTTAATACTATTACAATTGGTATTATTTCTAACAATGATAAAGTTTTGCTGAAAAATTCGTTTTTCACTGAAATTCTTTTGGTTTTTACAGAAAATATTATTTTAAACATTCTATGTAAAATTAAATTAGGGGTTCCGTGGGAAAGTTGAATTTTAGAAAAGGGTTCCGCCACTAGAAAAACGTTCAGAACCACTGGTTTATAAGATGCTAGACAAGTTCAAACTGTTTCCTTAAAATATCATGTTTATTTGCTTTACATTTATCACCAAGCATTTAAGTAGACTAAGTACTGGGTTCAGAGATTGAGAAAAATTTTAATGGTTAATCTACAAAAATAAAAACTTCATTGAACGTATATTTCAAAATCGTAAAATATTATATAACTAACTAATTCAAAAAAAATAGTCAAAGATAAATTTTGTTTTTAAAATGTAAAGTATATACCTAATCTACTGATTTTTTTTTTTCTTCAAAAGATTTTGCATGGGTTTTTGATCGACTTAGTCTGTTAAATATACAAATATATATGCAATAAAAAAAAATTAAATAAATAATAATTTTTCTTTATTCTAGTTAAAGATCAGACTGAAATAAGCAATAGTTTTTTTCGGTTAAGTTCTAGGTTACATATTATCTGAATTAAATTTATTATTTAAGCACTTTTGTGTGCTAACAAATTACATTAACAATTCAACTCAATTGTCAAGGAACACATGAGATAAAACGTAAAAATTGTAAACTAACGTTTGTGGAGTACTTTATTTAACAATTAAAATAATAATTTGCAAGTTAAATAAAAGTAATAATAAATAATTTGTTACCAATTAAAATATGTGCTGAACTTTTTTTTATATTGTAGAAGAGGTAATTTTTACGGATATAATATTATAATGAAATATATGTTTAGATTGGTAACAAATTATTTATTATTACTTTTATTAAACTTGCAAAATATTATTAAATATTTAATTAAAGTATTTTACTCCTCGTACTTTAACAACCTTCCTTTTTTAACGCATATATAACGGCTGTTGATTCTTTTAAGCACAGCCTTCAAACAGGGTTGTTGCCATCTGATATTGGCTGTGCTCTTTTTATCACCTCCCAAGTTAATTTAAAATCAATGTTTTTGCGCTTATGGCCGCAAACATACTTCAAAAGTTCAGTTTCATTTTCGTATACACCATCTTTAAAAGTACTTTTAAAATATTTTTTACAGTATTCTTAAACATTACATTGTATATAAATGTACGCTGAACATTTACCAGCAACTAAATTTACAGTTCCACTTATTTAATACAAGCAGCACAATTTTTACTTTTTAACATTTAGTAGTCTATAATAAATTTTCATTATACAGGTGATAATGCACTCGATTACCACAACAACATGCAATTCAGCACTTACGACGTGGATAACGACGATTCGGGTGGAAATTGTGCTACTATGTATAGAAATGTAGGCAACTGGTTCAACAGATGTCTCTATCAACATTTGAGTGAAAAGTACGGAGCAGATGGAGATGCAGGTGGTGAGTATATGTTTTGGCACAAGTTTAAACCAACAATAAAATAAAAAACTTTTCAACTAAAAAACTGTAAAGTATACTTCTAACCAATATTAACTTAAGAAAAAATAAATGAGCTTATCATTTTAACTTTTTAAAATACCATTTAGTTATAGAAACATATTTTGTTTATAATCCCATGATAAACGTAGTACCAATGCAATTTAAATGTTTTATTTATTATTCACTTTGTAATATTACGTTAACAAGCTATTTTATTGTTTTTTCACTTAACAAAGTTATAAATATAGGTCGTTTCGTTTGTATTTTTAGAAGTCAGCTCAGCTTAACAATAAGTGATTCCAGATAGATAAGTGCATATAGTTCAATAATAGTTTTAAACCGCACTGCGAGACCCAAATATATTGATTAAATGTGCTAACAGTGACTATATCTTTGCTGCAGCTTATCTTTATAACTAATATTAATTGATTATAATTTGTAGTCTAATTTTACTTGTACCACGTTCACTAAACATTAGTCTCTAACAACTTTAAAATATTTTATTAAATTAATTTAATTGGTCCTCTTCTCTTTTTAATTTACATCAACGATATCACTTTTAATAATCACATTCAAATAAGTCTATTTTCAGATGACGCAAAAGTATTTAGCAAGTCAGAAATTTCTTTACAAATAACATTATATAATATTCACGAATGGCTAAAAACAAAAAAATTTGATTTAAATCCAAAAAAATACTAAGTTCTAATCATCAATAAAAATAAACCCTTCTCTTTAAACCTTTTAATTAAGAAAAAACTAAAATACCAGCAGTAAAATCTTTTGAAGACTTGGGAATACATATATCTAAAAATCTTAAATGGAACAAACATATAAGTTATTTATACAAAATTCTCAAAACTTATCATATCAAATACTTAAAAGTTTTAAGACCAATTCTGCTAGTATTTTTACTAAACTATTTAAAATCTATGTTCGCCCTAAACTCGAATACAATACCCCAATTTGGTTACCCTATTTAAAAAAGACATTATTAGGACTGATTCTGTGCAGAGAAATTTTACCTGTTTTGTTTGTATTAGATGCAACATTTCAAATTCCTCATACAAAGATAGATTGGTGAAACTCAGATTGGAGTCTCTAAACTCTAGAGGAATTGTTCTAAGTTTTTTAACAACTGCTTTTGTAAAACCTCCTCGCACAGATCAATAGTGTAAGGAAGGGCAAACTTCTTAGCAATAGTGAAAGCCTTCTTGCATATCCCAATTTTCAATGCTCCCTTATATCTTGACTTTAATATTGAGGTGTAAGAGTCGATTGATGATTTTAAAGCATTCTTTTGCAAAAATAAGGCATGTGCCTTCTCTTTAAAATAGTTAAACATTTTAGACTTACTGTCCTTAAGGAATGCATCTTGGTGCCTTCTCAATTTTTCTGGTGCTAATGATGAATTTGCCAACACTTTGTTACAACCAACCTCAACACATTGACCGTTCTGTTCTCCTCCACTTTCAATTACCACAAAACCATACAGTAGATACTCATCATTAAACTTTCTAATTTCACCTTTAGATGAACTACAACCAACATCTTCGTCATACTTTCTTTTTTTAAGTCTATCCATGCTAAAATAGTATGTAAAATAGAGTCTGAAAAAATTAAAACATTCCATTTGGTTGTTTTAAAATAAGATTAATTCTAATAATGATTATAAAACTTAAAATATCGAATTTTTAAAAGTTAGTTTTGACCAAGGAAGAAAAAGTAAACCTTAGTAAACAAACTAAAATTACATATAAAAAAACCTTTATTAAGTAAATCATTATTTTATATTTTTTATTTTAAAATCATCAATTTAAAAAAAATGTCATTTTTTTGAATATTAAAATTTTTTTGTCATTTTCTTTAGGTATTTCTTTATAAATGAATATCAAAAATAATATCATTAAGTTGTAATAATTAAACAGAAAAACCATTTAATACTTAAATAACAAGCTTTAAAACTTGGCTAACACATAGACATTTAAACATTTATATGATGTAAATTTAAAAAAATATTTCAAACTCAATTTCTGTTAAAATTTATAAGACCTGGCCACAACTTTTAAAGATTAGAATATCTTTTTTTAGCATGTAAGTCTAAAAAAACTAGTTCAATTTCAATTTCTGTTAAAATTTTATAGGCCTGGCCAAACTTTTTTTTTAAATTATAGTAGCATTTTTAAGTAAAAAATAAGCTTCTATACATATTAAATGTTAAATCAAGTTAATAGACATCTTTTTTAACATTTTTACAGCATTTGAAACAATACAATATACTAGAAACAAGTTTCTGATAAAGATTTTTATTTAGTTTCATTGTGTAAACATTTATAATTTGTTTTGATTGCTCTTACATTTTTTGCTTTAGTGATAAAACCAGTATTTTCATGACTTCACTACAAATAAAAAGTTTTAAAATTTGCAAAAATATGAACAACCAGGTCACCTATTATAATGAATACCCATTAAAAGTCCTACCGCTAGATACACACTAAGCAGATCAATGAATGCTATAAATATATATGTTTTCCTTTTATGTGTTCCATTTTTTTGAAGTTTTATGATTTGTGTTTTTTTTTTCTTTCAAATTTCATTTTTAATTTCGCAAGGCTTCGCGGAACCCCTGAGAAGCGTCGCGGAACCCTAGGGTTCCGCGGAACCCCATTTCAGAAGCACTGCTCTAGAGTATAGAAGATTGCAGTTTGACTTGATAACACGTTTTAAAATTGTTAATGGTAAATATAAAACATTTTTCGATCAGTTTTTTTGTTTTTTCTAGGACCAATTATAATTTGAGAGAAAATAATAAAAAAATAAAATGTAAACATAATTTCAATAACAGTCAGTGGCAAAATTCTTTTTTCTGCAGAACAATAAATATGTGGAATAAGTTACCGCAGGATGTGGTTTCGTGCTGGAGGGTGGAACAATTTCGATTAAAACTAAAAAAAATCGATTTAAATAATATAAACACAAGTAAAATACAGCGGTTAACGAATAAAAAATTCATTTTAAAACATAAGTATCACTAAGATCAATTTGTTTTCCTTACGCATTCCCCCTTAAGATTATAAGTTTTTATATATAATTTTTGTAAATGTGTAATCTTTTCTAGTCTATGCATAGGTTTTTTTTATGAGAATTTATTTTGTTTTGTTCTATGTGCATACTAATTTATTATTTATCGTACAGGACTATTTGTCTGTAGTTTTCTTTTATTTATTTCATTTTTTTTACTGTGTTGTTTTTAGATTTTAATTTTCATTGAATGTATTTTTTTTGTTTCTTTTTTCGTGTGTATTGTTTAAGCGGCTCGGGTTTTAATGCCCGAGTCGCTCTTTGCACAATAAACTCCAATAATAATAATAATTATAGCAGTTTTATCATATTAATTATATATGAAATATTTTTTTTTATATGTGAAAGGAAGCTTGTAATCAGCATCTATGCTATAATATACCTACAATGATTTAATAAAGCCAACAGCGTTAAACTATAACATCGCATTGAAAAAATGTTTGATACAAGTCTAAAAATCTTGTTTAAACGTTCAGTTAAGGAATTTTTTATAAGAATTTCTTTATTTACTTATCAAGTAAAACCAAGTATTCTAGATCTTTTTTTCAATTTTTAGATAGTGAACAATCTTATCATCTAGGTAGCTAACTAACAAACAGCATTAAAATGTTCACAAAATAAAATGTTTATATCACAACAAATAAAAATATAACATTAAAACTAAGCACAGTGATACATGCAGTTTTATCTCATTATGTTTCTTAATTGTAGAATAGTGTAACTATATATAAAATGGTATAAAATGAATTTAAATTAACAATTCTCGTTTTTAAAAGTTAGCATGGTATATTAATAACAAACATATGGCTATGGTATAAATTACCGTAGAGAAAAAAAATCTACAAGTACAATAAATTTTCATTGATAAAAGTTCGGATATATTTTTCTTAATCTTAAGTTATCACCTTATATACCAATAAAAGAAATTTAAACTTATTAATATTGGTTTATAACTTTTGCTATGCTTGGTGTTTCATCTTTATGTAATTTCGTTTCATGCAATTTAGTTTCTTCGTCTAATTTAGTAGCTTCGTGCATTTTCGTCTTCGTGCAATTCTGAAATATAGTAACAATGTGTTTACCTTAAAAAAATTTCTTTTCTTAAATAACTACTTCAAGCTAAAAGAAAATAAGTTATAAAAAACTACAAACTAAATTTATGGTTGATTAAAAATTGAAAGTTTTGTAAAGTTCGATTTTTATATTAAAATAAATTTGTTATACAACATTTCTAAGTATAAATTAAGCATCTGTGAAAAATTTCTTTTACCAAAATGCATAAGGTAAATCGATTTTAATTTTTTAGATACTTTAAAGCACTGTAAATACAAACTTTTAGACTACATGTAGAATATTATGAAACTTGATAACGTAAACAAAAATACTGCAAGTACAACTAAAACAAATTAAAAATATTTATAATTATTGTACGAAACAACACAAAAAAAGAACATTTCATTTTATATTGAAAACGAATAACTAAATTTACAACTCTTAAACATTTTCTAATGAAAAATTCAAAATTACTAATATGTTAATATGTAACAGTAGTTACATACTTTTTCTACTTAATTAAGTTAAATTGATTTACCACTTACGCTAGCTAGTAATTTGTAGATAAAATAAAATACACTTTTAAAATTTTTGTCTTTGACATCGTATCAAAGTTTGTAACCAATATTTGTATTGGTATTTTAAATAACTGATTGATTAAGTAAAACATATTCGAACTGTTTGAAGCCGTAAGCTATAAAAGCACAGGAAATTGTAAAATCAAAATCACCTTACAATATTTTAGTTTTATGAAAATTAGAGTGTGTAGGCAGGTTGTTAATGCAATAACTCAATTAATTATATGAAGAGCTAAGATTTACCTTTAATGATTAAATATATGAAAAAAAATTTTAAAACGTATATAAGATGTAACAGTTTAAAAAGTTAATTTTCACTTTTTTTTAATAACACTTTCATCATGATCTTTTAGTTGTTTTATTATTATAAAGAAATTAATTTTAACTTAGTTGTAAATTGCATTTTAATTAATAAAGCTTGTACTTTATTGGCCTTTACTACTAATGAGGTAAAGGTTATTGTGTTCAAGCACTAAACACTTTTTTATAAATATTTTTCTAAAAAAATATTTTTGTGAATTTATAACTCTTTGTTTTTAATTAATACTAAATACTTACTAAATTTTAAATTATGTTTGAATAAAAAGTAATTAAGTTATTACGTTTGTTATTAAAATCAAAAACGAATTTTATTTTTAAATAATTTACTCTGTGTTAAAGTATTTAGATAGGGAAATATCTTAAAAAGTTTGTAAAAAAAATGAAAAAAAAAAAAGTTTCACGTAATACAAGGTTTATGTGTGTTTTAAATGTTTAAATTTATTTTAAATCTAGTTACTTGTCTTTTTACCTTTCTGCTAGCATAACCTAAAAATTTAAAGGGAATGATGAAATTGGCAACTAGCGACAAGTAAGTTTATTATCTTCAACAATGATGTTAATTATTGTTTTAGATACCTTTGTCGTCAGTAAAATAGAAACGGGTACAGTTTTAGTAATTCTTTGTTTACCATACTCGTTTTTAGTAGATTACTATAAGTTTTTTTTAAATGTTAGAGTTAAAACATATATACTTAATTATTTTTACCTTTTTGTGCAAGTTACTGAAAATTTAAAATTAAAACTGTCACAATGTTTGTTATTGTGAAATTAATTTTTTTTAAGTAACACTTACCGTTACTAAAAAAGACTTATTTTGGTAACTATATAATTTCTTAGTACCAACAAAATTGATATTCTTAATATAAGTTTTTATGCATGTAAATAATAATAACATGTTTTCTTATTTATTCTTGTTACAATTTTAAGTATATCAAGTAAAAACTTTGGAAAATCACATACCTTAAAATTTCTACTGTAAGATTAAACTATCCTAGCAATTTTTACATGAGAATGTTTCTAGGGTAATTTTACTTTTCGTTGGACGCATCCAAATCAAAAAATTAACCTGTTATACGATTCAACCTGTTATAAAATCTCTGATAGAATTCAAACTCAAAGAATGTATGCTTTTGTTTTGAAATACTAGCTGTTTTGACTGTTAATAATGTTAGATTTTTTACTGCTATTTTAAAGATCTTAACATACTAAACAATTAGATTAACAAACGATGGTTATAATAATTGATAAACTGTATAGTTAACATTAGAATACAGTTAAACATTTGTTGGTTAAGCATTTCTTTAAGTTTTTTTTTATTATATTTAATGTTATTTTTTTTAATCATGCATTTTCATTACGCTAATTAAAATGCCAACTTTTTTGTAATACAATAATAGTTATAACACAAATACTAGATGATTAAAAATAGATAAAATTGTACTAAGATTTTAAAAAGTCAGACTTATTGTAACTTAGTTTTTTTACTATCACCTAAAATAGCATAGAAATAAAATGACTTTAGCAAGTCTTATAAAAAAAGAAAATCTTTTTAAAAGTTAAGTTTTATAAAAGTATATATACTCTGTTTACGAACATTAGTTTGTAATTAAAATTTTAATACAATGTTAGTATGAAACTACTACTTACTTTAATTTTGTAGATATACTAGTACTTTCTATGATATAAAAGAAAGTTAACTTTATCTAGCTATATGTCAGAAATAGAAAACTTTTTGTAATAGAAGTATTTGTTATTTTTTTGAAATTCTTATCTAGTTAAATGCAGTGAGCAAAAATTATCTTTTTAATCAAATATGTCGCTGATGTTAAGCTTCAGTGCAATATAATAATGTACGTCAATACAACGCTTGATTTCATGTAATTGTTACAAAAAGTTCCAACCTTATTCGAGTGAAACAAGTGTATTTCTAGCGTTTTATGAAAAAGTTGGGGATGAGCATAATTCTGCTCCTGTAATACTCATAAAAAATAACGTTTAAAAAAATATAACTTTGTTTGAAGGGAGGACTAATTTGCAACGAATCGTAAACGGGCATGATCCTTCTAAGTTTAGAAAATATCAATGGACAGACCAAAAAGTTTTTAATTAATAAAAGCTATTTAACCACTTGTTCTACAAAAGTTCCAAGAATGATATTACCACTTAGTTGTGGTTACAAACTGCCAATTAAGCGATGTCATTGTTCAGATAGTCAAACCATTTTTTATATGCAGAATGTAAGCTTTTGTTTGTGGTTCTAAATCATATTCTTTAAAAATCTTCCATTTCCAAGGGTTAGTTAAAGACATCATTCTTAAAAATAGAGTTTTTTATGTAATTACTAAGTAGAATTTTGATAACAAAGAATATAGGTATTGTAGAATTTTCTTACTTTTATAAGTAAATGAAATAAAACTAATAAGAATTTATAAAAATTGATGCAGCTATAAAGTAGAGAACAGCTTTAATAGATTTTTGAATTGTATTTTCAAAAAGTTATTAGAATCAAAATTAATTTTTAATAATAAAAAAAAAAATTATTTCTATTATTAAAAAAAATGTAAATTTCCTTTATTTAAAAAGTAGTTTAAGGTTTACAAATTTAAGTATACTATTCATAGGTGAAATTTAAAAAAAAATTTATCTGGTGCATAAAATAGGCCTTAATAAAAAAAAAAGGCACTGTTAAAATTATGTAAAAAAGTCAGTATTACG
>NW_028140695.1:0-18797 GCF_965202585.1 Thalia democratica | reverse complement strand
GTAAACATGATTTTCAAAACAGTCAGTGGCAAGGCGCATTTTTTCTCAGAGCAAAAGCTATGTGGAACAGACTACCTCAGGATATAGTATCTTGTGAGGGGGTTGAACAATTTCGTTTAAAGCTAGAAAAATTTGATTTGAATACAATAAATATCAGTAAAATTCATTAATTTTCCACTATAAACAAACTAGAAAAATATTTTTTTTCCTACGCCTCCCCCCTACAAACTATTAGTTTACTTTTATTTATTTTGTAATTATGAATTTTGTTTCTATATAAAGACATGTTTGAATTGAATCCTAATATAATTACCTGGAATAGTTTGGTATGGAAATAATTTGTAGTGGAAACACCCACCTGAATGTGGTTTGTTGAACTTGCATATAGGTTCTATTCTTGATTGTAAAGTTAAATGGGAATGGAATGATTCTAATGAAACATTTTTTCACTGAGAAACCATATTTAAATAGATTTTCTAATAGAACAGATGTCTTTTGCAGAAAGTTAAATTATAGTATTTTTAAATCTTTTAAAGTATTATGTTTACCTAATTACTATAACAGTTAGTCCATAAGTTTTATCAATCATGTGACAGCTTTTTATAATAATTTTTTATAAGTATCAGTCATTTTGCAACAATGTTTAGTGTTTATACTAAATAATACAGTACAATGTACATTATACTTTGCAATGTTCTTTATATATAAGTAAAAGTCTTTATTTTGCAATCATTAACTCAATGTTTAATGCCATACAACATTATCTTGCTAATAATAAATCATAAATTTTTAATATTACGTTAGTTTGTTGTAATGCTGATTGATAATTATTTATGGGTTATTCAAACACTTTTTAAATACTTAATAAACTTTAGCCCCTTTACTGCTTATGGTACCATAAATTTCTGTCAAGGCCCACTTTGGGAAAACCTGCTCTACACATTTGCAAAAAAAATTTGGTAAATTGAATGTTTTGCATAAGTTCTTGAATTTGCATAAGTCTAATGTCAGAATGGACAGACTTTTATATTTGATTTAGTTTTTATTATAACTCTGAATTTCTGAAGTCTCATTCAAAGAATATATTTTTTACTTGTTATAACAATACTCATCAATATCATCAGTAAAATCCATTCTATTCTCTAAAATTGTCTAAGTAATATTAAAAAAAAATGTTATATTAAGTTCTTATCGCCTCAAGTCATCCACAGTTTAGCACACTCATCAAGCACAAAATAAATTTTACCACTGAATGTAGATTTTGTAGAAACAACACTGTTTATCATGTTAAAAAAGTTTTTAATTTTTTAAAAATTACTTTGTTTTAATAATTCAAATAGGACTTACTTTGTTCTGTTTTTAGTAGTCTACATATATGTTTAAGGACATAGGTTTCAAAATAATTGTTTATTTCAACTTTTTCATAAATGACTAAGCTATCACTTACACCTTTTTTTAAATCTAAAAAAAAATTTAAAAAGTAAATTTAAAATAGTCTGACAGTACAATAGAGTTAAAGTAGGGCATGATTGCAGAAAATACTTTAAAACAAAAATCTTTGCGGGCTGCAGCTGCAGTTTTAGTTAAAATATGTTTTTTGTGAAGAATATACTGATAACAATTTAACAAACTTATATTTCTATTACCATCAATTGTGTAATTTTCTCCACTTAAATAATTTAACAGTTGAAATATAGTTCTAAAGTTAAAATATTAAGTAAGGTATCAAAAACATGAATTACACAAGGAAAATATTTATATGTCCTCGCACTCTAACTTATTTTTTACAGGAGTTTAAACAATGCTAAAAATATTAATTTTTTCACATTTATACTATTTTAACCCAACTAACGTTCATTTTATTTATTTAAAAAGCTCTAGATTTATAACTTCGAAAAGTAAGAGTAATTAAAGTTTTAAACAGTATTAAATAAAAAAGCTTTTGCAATTGTCACAATAATTTTGTGTTTACCTTGTTTATATAGACTTAGTTTAATTTTTTTTTGGTAGCACACTTAAGATGAAATTTTTGGAAGCTATTAACAAGTGTTTAAAAACATTCAGACATTATTAAATCGCATATTTTACCCATAATAAGTATATAATTGTAATGTTTATAGAAACACTATGCTTTGTTACAATGACACGTTCTAATGCATCCAATTAAGTCAGTTATCACAACACATTTCTTTACCTGAAGAAAAAGTTTTAAAAACCATATTTACAGTTACCAATTTTTATCTTATACAAAAATTTTTATAAAATTTTACAAAATATTGGATGTCTATCATATTTTTGAAATTTTGTTCATTCAGAACAGTTTAAATCAGAGTTTCCCAAAGTCCCATTTCTAAATTTTAGAGGGCTTTAAGCTGCAAGGGGCGAAAGGAAAGTAATGATTTGAAACTTACACTAGATAATCTGGAATTGATGAGAAGTAGCAAAAAAAAGGCCTTAAGCGTATTAAAGAGTAAGAGATAATAACTTAAACCAATATATTTGTTTAAAGGGACACTTATGAATAAAAGAAGTTTGAGAAACCCTGGTTTACATCTCTCAAAGCTACAACTATAAATATAATTAGTGTTTAGTGGTTTAAGGCCATAGGGGGGAGGGTAAACCATGTTTTTTACAAATTGAGCTTATTTTTAAGAGTTTTTCATAAGCTTGTAGGTGATTTTTATTGTTTTTAAAATTCAAATTATTTTTTGAGATATGACTAGTCAAAGTCGGGCCGCATAATAGGTTCCCTATGGAAAGGAAAACTTACACAGCAAAAAAGACTATTTTATATAAAATCTATCTCCTACAAGTTTCAACCAATCTTCTTCAAACTTTTACAGTCTAATCTTAATTTTTTTACATTACTAAAATTCTAAAATAACATTTTTACCTTTTAATATAAGAAACATTTCCTGAAAATTTGAAGAAGATGGCTTAAAAAATGAAGGAGGAGATAGATTTTTAGTGAATTTTTAATTTTTGAGAAAATTGACCCTGAAAAATTTGTGGTCCATATGTTTGTATTGGAAATTTTTGACAAAAAACAAAATTTCTCATGAGTTAAATAATATTTTTGAATTCTATAAAAACAGGCTTGTAGTTTGTATTTAAAGCTTTTATATAAAAGCCATAGTTAATTTTTGTAAAAAAAAATGTCGGACCCCCTTATGGTCCCCCATGGTTTTTGACACCAGTTTCATACAAAACGAACATAAACTAATTATCTGACTTCAAACTATAGGAGTTCATATAGACAATCATGCTTCTTAGACAAATAGAACTAAGTCACTTTCAACTTAATTCAAAATACTTTTGACACTTATCAATTTTATAAGCCATGGGGAGGGGGGAGAAATCACATTTTATCTTATTTTTTAGATGTTTAACTAAATACAAAAGAGATTTTAAAAATTCAAATTAGTTTTTATAATATAGCCGATTAAAGTTGGAGAGTACAATAGGCTTTGTATAGAAGAAAAAGTAAGTCACTAAAAATCAATCTCCTTGGTTTTTTAAAACAAATTCTAAAAATTTCAGGAAAAGTTTTCTTTAATATTTAAAAAACTCTGTTTCGATAAATAAATAAATAAAATGATGAAAAATAAAGATTTTTTTGTATATTTTTGGTATTTTTTTGTATAATTTTGAAATATTTTTTCATATTTTTAAAAAAAAATGGTCAAAAATTTAATGACCCTTTATCACATATTTTTCTAAAAAAAGCAGGAGATTTGTTGTTAATTATTTGTCTTATTTACCGTTATATTTTTTATATTTTCTTCGACCATAAAAAAACCTGTTGTTTGATCCGAAATCAATTGGCTATATTGTAAAATTTATTATATATTTTTTTTAATCTGTAAAAAGCAACTTGTATATTTGTTAAAACTCTGCGAAATATGAAAAGGTTGAAAATAAATTAATTTTTTTAAATCAAATTACAGATAAGTCCGATCACGTTTTTTTTTTCTCAGAATTATTTTGAAATTTTAATTACAGTAAACACGAGTTACCATAATATGTGAAATTTACTTCTTCCATCTTTCTTGTGATTTACCTCAACATCTATGGCACTTAAGCACCTCATAGTACCCAGCAAATGCTTATTAAATTATTGTTCAACTTTCTACAAAACATTTATTGCAACTTTGATATCATTTGCATACTGTGACACCATATTAAATAAATAACCAAGATATAAATGTTTTAGTTGAGTTTTGTTTTATGGGTGTCCATTTTTATTTTTTATCATAAATTCGTTTTATTTCGCAAGATTTTATCTTAACCACTTGTTAGTGAAATTTTTTTGTGCTTAAGTTGATTCGAAGTAAATTTTTAGATATAGGAGTCCCTCTTGGTCATTTTGATAGGTTTCTAATAGAAGATGTGAATCACTATAAAAATTTACTTCTTCTTTTTTTTATAGTAAGTCATCAACTTAATTTATTCTTTTTATTAAGGAAATTTTTCATCTATGAAAATTTTTTATAAATTATCCTTTTTTTCATGACTTAGATTTCAAATTAGATTTTTCAAAATTTGTTTCAATTTAATGGATTCCTGATACTAAGTCTTGAATATCAAATTGAAGCTGTACATCTAAACATAATCAGCACATTGCTAATCACCTATTATTATGCAAAAATTGCATTGATGATGTAATAAAAAGGAAAACATTTTTTATTGCTATCACTTTCATTGTTGTCAGGCTTTAAATACTATATTTTGGGTTTAAATTCAACTTTTCAAATTCAATCTGAATCTAAAATACAAGATTTGAAGCCTGACCACAGTGAAATTGATTGCAATAAAAAGATATTTTTCTTTTTATTGCATCATCAATACAATTTTTTGCATAATAATAGGTGATTAACAATGTGCTAATTATGATTCGATGTACAGCTTCATTTCAATATTCAAGACTTAATAACAGGGATGCATTACTCATGCAATACATTTTCCCTGCTTACTATGTTTAATTTTGATATTATATTTTTAAGTAAGTGTAACAACATTTTAAATATTCATTATCAAAGTACTCAGAATAGTGTATCTTTATTTCATTAGTTCAAAAAACAATAATTTTATTAGCAGGCACATAACTGTATTCACTTGCTTTTGAAGAATCATAATAAGCAGAGTCTTGTTCATAATGTTTAATTTTTTTTTTGATGTTTTAAGGTTTTGCTTATGTTTGAATACTTTTATGTGCCTCTGCTGCTTATTAAACTGCTCTTGATATGTAGGCAAACTCTGTATGCTTAATTTTTAACTAAGGTGCTTCTTAAGTATTTGTGCTTTGTTAATATTTTTTAGCCTTAAGACTTTATTGATGTCGAAGTAATATGCTTGTTGAATACTCGTAATTAGTAAGCAATGCTTTATGGCTTTACTGCTTAGCTAAATGTCGAACTAATAGGCTTGCCTAGTACTTGTGCATGATGACAACACTGCTTGTCCATAAGTCTGTCCATATTTTTATATACTTATACCCTTGAAGACATTTGCTTATCAAAGTTATTGTGTTTGCAGCTTCTCGAATTTTTTTACCTAACACTATATAAATACTAACTATATTACCATATGCCATATACTTCAGGAACTTGCTTTTGAACTTTTTCATAATGGCAGACTGGTAAAAAAAATCATTCTGCCGATTGTCACAATGAACAAAACCATAGACTTTGTAAAAATTGAATCAAATTATTTGACCGATCACTTCTAAATCTGTTGTTATCTTTGTGTCTGGAAATTTTGCTTGGTTTTTAGTGACACTTTTAAACAACTTTAAGTTTCACAAGATAAAATTTGGTAGCTAGAAAAACACACGACTTTCTTTTCTGGTGATAAAATTGACTGTTTTTTGATGTGAACTTTTGTGATCTTTTGTTCAACAGAGGTATTATACACCCATCTTCTACCCCTCTTAATTTGTTGAAGATAGGGTTAAGTTTTTTGGCTCATAGGGCTTAATTTTTTAAGCCTTGTTACAATCCTTAGGCTGATTACCATTACACTATTTTCTTTCCAGCTCTGATGTGCTGGAAAGATTTTCTTTTCGATAAATTGTCCATATTTTTATTGACTTTGTCATTATTGCTTAACTTAAGGTAATTACCATTGCTTTTATCATACTTTACATTAGCTTGATGTATTCTGTGCTCATATCTATGATTTTGGGTATTTGTTTGATAATATCTATATTGATTATTTCTTTTTTGCTATGAAAACCTTTGAAATGTTTGTTGGGGCTTCTATTATAATTTAAGTTATTACCCTCGTCCCTTTCTTGCTGTTGTTTGACCTCACAAGTATTTTAACATAAAATTTTAAATTATTTACATTTTGGTACAATTTTCTTTTTATTTTAGTTTTAAGCTTTTTGGGTGCTAAATGTAGATAAAGGAATTGAGTAAGTTATCCCATTATTTTTACCTAAATGTCTAATTATAGACCACTCACTGATGTCCATTCCGTTTAAGGTCTAAACAGTCTCTTAAAATGACTACCTTTGGTAAGTGATAACTCTTTAAAGAATTCATATGATTTCTTCTTTCCTTCAGTTGTGGCTCTAAAAGATTTTGATTATTTTTCAGGCCATACTGCTCTTAATATTTTATACTTGTCATTTGGGTTGTGAATGTCATTAACGTTACATGATTCTAAAAAAAAATTGAGCTTGTCTCTTGGTTCATTTGTTTAGTCTATTTTCAAATTTTTCTTAAGCTTAGCACTTTTCTCGTTCATATAATGCTCGTTTGACTTAAGGGCATAGGGAGTTAACTTTTTTCACAATTTTATTTTATTTTACAAAGTTTTTACTAAGCCACAATAATAGTTTTACATATTTAGAGAAAAAAAAATGATATATAGCTGGTCAAAGTCAGAAGCAACAATAGGTTCTTTTTGGTTTGCGCAAACTAACACAGCAAAAATATACTATTTCACTGAAAGTCTATCTTCTCCTACCTTTATAGAGATAACTACCTCAAATTTTCAGGAAGTGTTTCTTGATATGTTTAGAAAATTCTATTGTAAAGATTAGAAAAAATATATAACATTAAAAAAAAAAAAACAGTTGTTTTTTTGTTAAATAATTTTTATTTTTTTTTTAAGTCATTTCAAATAAATTTTTTAAATATATCAATGAACACTTCCTTAAAGTTTGAGGTAGTTATCTCAAAAAATAAAGGAGAAGATAGACTTTTAGTGATTTCTTTTTTTTTGCCGTTAAGTTTGCGCCTCCCATGAGGAACCTATTGTAGCCTTTGACTTTGACAGGCTATATCTCAAAAACTATTTTAAATTTTTAAAAACTGTAAAAAACATCTTGTAGCTTAGTAAAACTAAATAAAATAAGATCAAGTTGTGAAAAAAGTGCCAACCCCCCTAGTCCCCTAATTTGCCTATATATTGTTGGACATTCCAAATTTTTAGTGTTTAATGAGTTACTATTCAAATAACTATTATACTTAATCTTAATCCCCAATTCCATATGACTGATTTCATTATAAAGTGTATCCAATATAGTCTGTTGCTCCGTTAACTGTTTAAAATGCCTTTGTTTTAGTTCAATCTCATGTTGAATTGCAAATACTTGATTTGTTGGCAATGCCTTATACATATTTTCTGCAACAGGGTACTCTGACTGACTCGACCCGCACGAAATACTGACCTCCGTTAACATTCAAATAGAAGTTAAGGGTCCAGATGAGCTAAATTTTAGTCAGTCATAAAAGCTTGTTGCAGAAAATATGTATGAAGCATTGCGAGCTTTTTCAAATATCTTCAATTCAACATGAGATTGAACTAAGAAAAAAAGGGGAACGGGTCCAAATTGCACAAGGGCACAACATTGCACGAAGCCAAATATGCAGGAAACCAAATTTGCACGAGTTACATTATTGCACTTGAGTAAAAAAATACAGAAAAATAAAATAAAAAAACAGTAAGAAAAAACTTAAAAAAAATACTGACGAAGGGTAAGGGGTAGGGGTAACAATGAAAGTAAAAATAAAAAAAATTATAAATTAATTTGAAAAAAATATAACCCGTGCTAAAATGTCTCCATACAATTTTATCTAGTGCAATTTTATCCTTTTGTGCAAAAAGTCTTCGTGGAAAAGTATCTTCATGCAACTTTGTGCAATCATGCAAAATGACAGCTACTAAAAAAAGCATCTTAAACAGTTTAAGGAGCAACAGACTATATTGGATACACCAAATAATGAAATCAGTAACATGGAATTTAGGAATAAGAATAAGTATAATAGTGATTTGAGCGGTAACTCATTAAACACTAAAATTTTGAAGTGTCCACCTGTTTATAGGCAAATTAACTCACACGAGCATATATGAACCAGGAAAGTGCTAAGCTTAAGAAAATATTACGGAAACTAGACAAAACAAAGAAACGAGCTCAATTTTTTTTAAAGAATCATCTAACATTAATGACAACCATAACCCAAATGACAAGTATATATATGCAGTATGGCCTGCAAAAGACATCAAAAACTTTTGGGCCACATCTGAAGGGAAGAACAATTTATATGAATCCTTAAAAGATTTATAACTTACTAAAAATGGTCATTTTGGTAGAGTACTTAGTCCTAAAACGGAATGGACATCAGTGAGTGGTCTAGAAGTATGCATAACTAAACTAAAACTAAAAAACTGGGAGAACGTACTCAAAAAAGGTAGTACCTTACCAAATTCCTCTATCTACATTTAGCACCAAAAAATGATAAAATTTACAATGAGAAGAATATTGTGCCTAGATGTAGATAATTTAAAATTTTCTGTTAACATACTTGTGAGGTCAAACAACAGCAAGAAAGGGACGAGGGTAATAACTTAAATTATAATAGAAGCCCCAACAAACATTTCAAAGGTTTTCATAGCAAAAAAGAAATAATCAATATAGATATTATCAAACAAATACCCAAAATCATAGATATGAGCACAGAATGCATCAAACTAATGTAAAGTATGTTAAAAGCAATGGTAATTACCTTAAGTTCAGCAATAATGACAAAGTCAATAAAAATATGGACAATTTATCGAAAAGAAAATCTTTCCAGCACATCAGAGCTGGAAAGAAAATAGTGTAATGGTAATCAGCCTAAGGATTGTAACAAGGCTTAAAAAATTAAGTCCTATGAGCCAAAAAACTTAACCCTATCTTCAACAAATTAAGAGGGGTAGAAGATGGGTGTATAATACCTCTGTTGAACAAAAGATCACAAAAGTTCACATCAAAAAACAGTCAATTTTATCACCAGAAAAGAAAGTCGTGTGTTTTTCTAGCTACCAAATTTCATCTTGTGAAACTTAAAGTTGTATAAAAGTGAAACTAAAACCAAGCATAACTCTCCAGACACAAAGATAACAATAGATTTAGAAGTGATTGGTCAAATAATTTGATTCAAAGTCTATGGTTTTGTTCATTGTGACAATCGGCAGAATGATTTTTTTTCACCAGTCTGCCATTATGAAAAAGTACAAAAACAAGTTCCTGAAGCATATGGTAATATAGTTAGTTTTTATATAGTGTTAGGTAGAAAAAAACTATGAGAAGCTGCAAACACAATAGCTTCGATAGGCAAATGTCTTCAAGGGTTTAAGTATATAAAAGGACAAGCAGTATTGTCATCATGCACAAGTACTAGGCAAGCCTATTAGTTCGACATTTAGAAAAGCACTAAGGCCAAAAAGCATTGTATACTAAGCACAAGTATTTGGCAAGCCTATTAGTTTGACATTGAGCAAAATCTTAAGGCTAAAAAATATTGATCAAGCATAAATACTTTGCAACCACCTTACTTCAAAATTAAACATAAAGAGTTAGCCTACATATCAAGAGCAGTTTAATAAGCAGCAGAGGCAAATAAAAGTATTAAAACATAAGCAGAACCTTAAAATGTCAAAAAAAAATTAAACATTATGAACAAGACTCTGCTTATTATGTTTATTCAAAAGCTAGTGATTGCAGATCTAAGCCTGCTAACAAAAATTATTGTTTTTAACCTAGAAAAATTAAGGTACATTATTCTAAGTAATTTGATGATAAATATCGAAAATGTTGTTACATTTACTTGAAGAGAAATAAAAAATTAAGAAAAAAAAAATTAAATAAAAAATTAAATAAGCAAGAAAAATGTAATGCATTGGTATTACATCAATGATATTAAGTTATGAATATCAAAATGAAACTGTATATCGATCATAATCAGTGCATTGCTAATCACTTATTATTATGCAAAAAATTGTATTGATAATGCAATAAAAAGAAAAACATTTTTTATCGCTATCTCTATCAGTGTTGTCAGGCTTTAAATCCTATATTTTTTGTCCAGATTGATTTCAAACAGTTAAATTTCAACAGTTGAATTTGAACTTGGCAGTTAGCTTCCAGTTCCAGGTCACTTGTACCTGGTTTGATTTTGATTTGTTACTTGTTTAAACACAAATTCTGTATTTGATTTTGAACATTTGAATTTAAATTCAGCAGTTAGCTTTCAGTTCAAATTAAAATAACATTTTTTTATTGCCTATTATGTACAATTCTTTAGAGCTTATACTACTACATTGCTAGGTTTTTTTATACTTAACTTACTTGCTAATTGTTAAATTTTGCTTAAATAATACTTATTTAAACATTTTTTATATTTGACTTATTTACTGATTAAACACAATTTTGTTAGGACTGATATTTATTTAAATTATTTCTTATATTTGACTAGTTTGTAAATTTGTATCTGTTTGTATCAATTTTTAAGTGAAATAAATTCAATATTTTACATTGCTTTGTCTAACTTTGTTCATTAGTTGACTCAAAATTATATCTCATGTACCCTAATTATAAAACTCCTTTTAGTCAAGATGTAACAAAGCTACCATCTAGAAACCTGCAATGTACTAATTTTTAGTGTTTAATGATTTACTGTTAAAATTACTACTATACTTATTCTTAATTCCTATGTGACTGATTTCATTATTTAAGGTATCAAATATAGTCTGTTGCTCCCTGAACTGTTTAAGATGCCTTTGTTTTAGTTCAATCTCATGTTGAGTTGCAGATATTTGAATTGTTGGCGATGTTTTATACATATATTCTGCAACATGCTATTCTGACTGACTTAAATTTAACTCATATAGACCCTTAAATTCTATTTGAATTTCAACAAAGGTCAGCTCTTAGTTTCGATTGAGGACGCCATGTAACTTACGGAGGAAGTGCCCCGGAGTGGTGGACACATTAGTGGCCATGCTAAATCTAGGGAAGGTTTTCTAGGTGTTAGCTACGTTACATCTAGACTAGAGGGAGGTTTATAATTAGGGTCCATGAGGTATACTTTTGAGTCTATTAATAAATAAAGTTAAGACAAAACAATCTAGAGTAATGAATTATTAACTTTAAAATTGATACAAACAAATACAAATTTACAAAATTGACAAATTTGTCAAATATAAAAAATAATTTAGATAAGTATCAGTCCCAACAAAATTGTATAAATCAGTAAAGAAGTCAAATATAGAAAGTTGTTTAACTAAGTATCAGTTCTAGAAGGGGTAGGGAGTACTAGGGTGATGGTTGCTTGACTTTAGAGTACATTTGATTCCGATGTGTTTTTGCTTCATTAAAAAGAATTTGAAATAAAAATTTAAAAAATTCAAAAAAAAAAGTTTGCTGCCCAAAAAACTAATTTCACACCAAAAATCATATATTTTTGCCTTTTTTACTTAAACAGTAATGAAATCACTTATACATGTCCTAGATTTATAATTTATGTCTTGAATGAAAACTTAAACATATTTTTAAAGACGAATTTTTATAGACATATTGACTGATTTTGATGTATTATGACGCCATAATCACCCTAACTGTCCAAAATTTGTCTGTAAAATGTAGGGGCAGGTAGAACAGCACATTTTTTTGGTCATGTAAAATTTAAAAAAGTACATATGATTCGGATGTGGTTTTGCCTAGATAAAAATAATTTAAAACAAAAATTATAATTTTGCAAAAAATAAATGTTGCTGCCCAAAAAACTGATTTAATCCCCAAAATCACTTTTTTTTTGGTTTTATGACTTAAACAGTAATAAAATTACTTATACATGTCCTAGACTTGTTATTTATATCTTAAATGAAAGCTTATAATCATAGTCATAAATTAAAGAAATTTCAACTGCTTTTGTTGTATTATGACGTCATTATTACACTAAATTTGCAAGTTTTGTGTTTAAAATCGTACTTGTTTTTAATATAAAAAGCAAATTCTTCTGCTATTTTAATTTTCAGTTTTTTGCTTAGAATATAAAATGTATCAAGTCAGGTTGGCAAAAAGATATTACTGATGTAATGTCATTTCAATTGCATGTTGGTATATATAATAAATAAATTTTTAGTCACTTTCCGTTATTATAAATTATGATTGTTTAGAGCAAATATATACGTAAATACAATAACAACTAACTTCTATGAGTTTTAAACTAAAAAAAGATTTGATAAAAACTTTGAAATTAGAGAATTAAAACATTTAAACAAACTAACAAATTAAGTTATAATTTATTTAGAAGTACAGTACTTCATAAACTTTAATTGATAGTTTTTTAAAAACAATAGTATACTTAAAGCTAAAAAAAATTATACAGATAAACATTTATTGTTTAATAAGATAAAAAAAATCTTATATTTAAAGAATTAAGTTACACTAACTTTAATAAATTTACATGCACTTTCTATGATATATAAGTCTAGATCTTTTACCCTTAGACAGGTGCCCTCAATAATCCTAATTTCTAATACCGGAAAGTGATTTCAAATGTATTTTATATATATATCAACATGCAATTGAAATGACATTACATCAGTAATATCTTTCTGCCTAGCTGACTCAACACATTCTATACTCTAAATCAAAAACTTGAAGTAAAACTGCAGAAGAGTTTGCTTTTTATATAAAAAAGTACGATTTTACAAATAAATTTGCATATTCAGTGTAATAAAGACTTCATAATACAACAAAAACAGTTGAAATGTCTTTAATTTATGACTATAGTTATGAGCTTTCATTTAAGATATAAATAACAAGTCTAGGACATGTATAAGTAATTTCATTGCTGTATAAGTCAAAAAATCGAAAAATAGGTGATTTTTGGGGTTTAGATCAGTTTTATGGGCAGCAACATTTTTTTTTTGTAAAATTATAATTTTATTTTTAGATTCTTTTAAACTAAGCAAAAACACATCCGAACCATATGTACTTATTTGAATTTTACACTATAACCAAAAAAATGTGCTGTAGTCCCTACCCCTACATTTTAAATTTTGCGTATTTAGGGTGATTATGACGTCATAATACATCACAAGCAGTTAATACATATTTAAATATATGTCAATAAGTATAAGCTTTCATTTAAGACATAAATTATAAATCTAGGACATGTATAAGTGATTTTTTTACTGTTTAAGTCTAAAAATATGTGATTTTTGGGGGTGAAATAATTTTTTTGGGCAGCAAACTTTTTTTTTTTGAATTATTTTTTTTTCTTATTCTTATTAATAAAGGAAAAACACATCTGAATGAAATGTACTCATGAATTTTACAATATAACCAAAAATAACTCCCTACCCCTAGTTCTAGCGAAATTGTATAAATCAGCAAATAAGTAAAGTATAAAAAAAAACCTAGCAGTGTAATAGTGTAAGCCTTAAAGGATTGTACAAATAGGTAGTTAAAAATGTTATTTAAATTTGAACTGTAAGCTAACTGCAGATTTCAAATTCAACTGTTCAAAATCAAATACAAAGTTTGTGTTTAAAAAAAACAAAACCAAATCAATTTAGCTACAAGTAACCTGGAACTAGAAGCTAGCTGCTGGGTTCAAATTCAACTTTTCAAATTCAATCTGAATCTAAAATATAAGATTTGAAGCCTGACCACACTGAAATTAATTGCAATAAAAAGATGTTTTCCTTTTTATTGCATCATCAATACAATTTTTTGCATAATAATAGGTGATTAGCAATGTGCTAATTATGATTGACTATACAGTTTCATTCGATATTCAAGGCTTGATATCAGGGATCCATTACCAATGCATTAAACGATTTAAACAATAAAAATATTTTAAGATACCAATAAATTTACTCCGAAATATAAATTTTACAGCTCAAAAAATAAAACAGCAGATTAATTCGAAGTCAAATTTAAAAGTTCTGATGAAAATAATTTTAATGATGTTGTAATCAATTTTGAGTACACTGATACGGAAGGTTAAGCGGCAACTGACTAGATAACGATAATACAACCATGTTTTATAAACATACTACATATAATGATATAAAAAAAAATCTGCAATTATTTTAGAAATTATAAAAGTTTAAATACAACCAAGTTTTTTTATTTGTTTAAATACTATCAATACTTCATCATAACTGTTGTTAATAAACAGCTAACAAGAACTACACAAATATAACTAAAGTTTATATTTAGAAGTTAATTTTTTGACATTTCTCTTAAACGTTGTATAGTTTTCATCAAAAAACTAAATAAGTAGAATAAAAGAAATAAAAAAAAATTTTGTACCAAAACATTTAAGTGATGTAAAAATTATGATTACAAAACTTAAAAGTAAGTTTTATTTGTAACAACAAAACTGTGTGTTAGTTTAATTTTAGCTTCTGTACTAGAGTTGAAAAAAAATATTTCGAAGTTTTATTACATATTTAACAATTTGTAATAATTTTTAGACTATTGGACGTGGAGTTCTAGAAGTGTTTTCGGTAAAAAAAGTTCTAAATCGCGGACCTAAGTATAAAATATCATCACCAATGATTGGGAGGAATTTGCTGGATACCGCAAAAAACATGTTTATTATCTATCTTTAAAATAGAAAAAAAAACAACATTTAAAACAGACGAAGAAATTGATTGTCAAAATGAATTTTGATTTGTATTTGTCACTTTGTTTGTTGTTGTATTTATTACTGTGTGTTTATACATATTTTTTTAAGTACAAGACGCGTAACCGGTTTCAACTGGCTGTGTATTGTTAGGCATACTTGTTTATATATAGTTAAAAAAAAATTGCTTTTGGAACATACAAGTATTTTTATAATTAAAATAAAATACCTGATTATAAATCACTTACAATAGATAATTTTAGAGTAAATTTTTGTATTGCTATAAAAAAATATGATAAAAATTTGCTTCCTCTGTCTTTAAATTTAAGTCTTTGAGGGTAGTTTTTGTTATGACGATACTAACAATTTTAAATTTTTAATTGTACTTTATTAAGACTTTTTTTTAAATCAATGAATTTTATAAGACCCTTTTTATGAATTTTAGTACCAAATATTGTTTTATTAGATTATTATTTAATAACAGTTTTACTTAAAAGAGTTTTAAATTTTGCACTCATTTCATTTAGACTAATATATACTATTTTTTTCAAATTTGCTCCCAATATCTTTTTTTGGTTATCCTAGCTCGCCAACTAGAAAATATTCTATTCCTATCCTATTACGTTTACTTTTTTCATTCATTATACATTTTATTTCTAGGCATTTTAAATAACACAAAAACCTCTAGACTTTAACAAAAACTCATAAAACAAAGCTTTAAAATTAACCAGTTGAGAAAATTTCATTTAAATAAACCTTTAATTTAATTGATATGATTTTTTTTTCCTCTTAAGGAATGGTAAATAAGAGATGATAGTAGTAGCAAAAAAAAACCTTTCTTTAGAAAGTTTAGAAAAATTTATAAAAGCGAACCTCCTGAAAATACTAATAGACATTAAATAAATTTACATTAATTACAGGTTCTTTTCGATAATTTTAACAACTTATTCATAGTTAATACGCTTCATTCCAAACTAGTTTTCCTGACATTTTTGGTAAAAAAATCATAGATTGATAGTTTAAAGTATCAAAGTTTCGAAATGAAATTTCAGAATATTTTTGTTAGTCTGAGAACAAATAATTTATAACAGACTTAAAGTAGTAGCTTTGACTTTTTTGCTGTTATATATATTATTTGATTAAAGTAAGCTTTAACAGCAGTAATATCACGTCTGTTTTAAGATTGAGTGAGCATAATGAAATTAAATATGTCAGTGGCAGTTATATGACAAGTCAAGTTACCTCAGCTCAAACTTTTTAAATATTTACAAGGGGCCGTAATTTAATTTGTAATTTAGAAGATATATAATAAATATTTTACAACTGAAAGAAAGTTAAGAAAAAACAGTAATATATCAAGTTATTAATAGACTAATTAACATTTTATTATATAACCACAACTAGATAATAAACAAAATGAGTTGAGGAATATGTAAATTTAAATAGGGGTCTGTTAATATAAGATTACAAAATTTATGTACAAACCCTTTCATGTGTGTATTTCATATAATTATAAGTTTGCTGTTGTTAGGTATATGGAAAATAATAATCTATTTTAAGCTCAAGATGACCAATTGATCACAAACTTTTAATAGACACTCTTATAAATGTTAAGGAAAGTTTCTTTTTGCTTTCTATCAGCGTAATACCTAGGAATTTCATTGCCAGACTTAATTAAGGCCAGTTTTTAAATTTAAGTAAAACAAACTTAATATTCTCATATCAGTTGTGTTATGTGTGTTCAGAGCTTAATTTGTTTAATTTGACAAACTACAGCTAACGGAAGAAAGTAACAAGTTGAAATGATTATTAAAAGAATTATTGCAATGCAATATAAATAAAAAAAGAGCTAAAAAATTAAATTTAGCTTTTAGTACAATTAATTTATACTAAATTATTACGTACTAACCTGGCATATGTGAAAAAATTTCGTTGTTAAAAGCGACAGTGACTATCAGAAACTCCAAAGGCTTCATCGCTGAATGCGGCACCAGTTCTCCATTAGAAGTTTCATTGCTGAATGCGACACTAGCTAGTCCCCAATTAGAGATTTTAAGGCGTCAAACCAGCAGTCACAAGTTTTGATGGTTCTCGACACACCTGTAAAAGAATATGATACTGTTGTTAATTTTGTTCTGTGCAGCTTTTTTATAAACATTTGAAAAAAGTTTTTAATTAAATATACGGTAGAAAACATGAAGAAGTCGCTATCACTTCAACGAGTCCTTCCCATGCGTTTTGAGCCAAGACCAGGCGTTTAAAAAGTTTGTCTCTATTCATAATTTCCTTCGCTCTTAGCTTTTTTATCACCTTGTAAAGTTTAATAAAAAATTGATTGTGTTTTTATTTCTATTTTTTTGTTCTCAAATTCGAGTATTCAACTGAATCTTGAAAAACCGACCCAACAACACTCGTTTATAAAAAAATAAGTCCAGTTGTTTTATTATTTTTTATTAAACTCTACTTTAAACTAATATCTTTAATCGAAGCAGTTACAAAATATTACTCAACTGATCTTTTATGTTGTCTGAACAAATGCTATACACATCACTTCAAAAGAAAAAATAAAGAGAAGCCAAAGATTAATATGATTAATAGTACAATTTACACTCAAGTCTACTTATTTTTGTATAGAGATAAATTTTAGTTTCCGTATAAAAAATTTTGAAGAAGATATTGATGGGAACAGTTAAATTAAAAAAACTGTGAGTGACAAAACACACTGACATCTTAATTTCTGCAAGTTAATTATGTTTTGATTAACAACGTCAAAATAAAAATTCCTTTAAACAATAATATGTCTAAAAAATCTAAAACAACATTGATAGGAGATTGAAAGGATGACTTTGCCTGGTTTTATATTTATTCATTTATTTTAACGTAGGCCTATGACTAGTACATTTTTTACAACAAACAACAGATAAGAAACAGTAGTGAACATAACTGATATTATCTGTACATATGCTAAAGAGTAGGCGCTTACAAAAGATCTTAGATGTATCTGCACAAGCATATACAGGTGATTTGAGATGTTGTATGGCAATATGTATGTTAAAAATTGTATGGCGATAAAAATACAAAATGTGAAGTGATTTTTGATAATTTATGACATTAGTTAGGCCTGACAGCGGTGACTTTAACAACAAAACGCTGCCATCAATACTTCTAGCAAACAAACTTGATCTTAAAATGTTCTTATGGTTAGCAACGTATGAAAATCAAAAATTAGTAAAGTTGATGTTAAACATTGCAGTAGAATAAAGTTAAGCTTATCAATAACGTGAAAACTAATACAACATCTAAATTAAAATTTCTTTGAATAAAGATCTGTTCTTATTTCAAACTACAGTGGAAAGTCGAATTTGAAATACAGTCCAAAAACCTGCACCAAAATTACCTGACCGAACCTGCATCAACTGTTTTGAACTGTAGAGAAACAACAACAACATTTTTTAGTCTATTGTAAATGATACAGAGAAAACTGTAACCATGAGAAAATTAACAGATTAATTAAAAACTTTGATGGTCAGATGTTGTAATAAAATAAATACATACAACTTAAAATAGTATTGTAATAAAATAACATATTTGACCCTTAATGAGAATTGAAAGTGTTTTAGATACTAGAATCGAAAAAATAAAATTCAATAATTTTTGCAATTTGTTATAAACCAGAAAGAAAACGAGAAAATATTAAAGTACAAGTTTTGCAAATATTTAGCGTGTAGAAAACGAAACAACTCTTTATAGTTAAACCAAATATTTTTTGTTTAAAGAGTTCGACAATATCGAACCATTTTCCTCAAGTTCTCACGACCGAACATTCACTGAATAATGACTTATTTTTAAACGATACCATAACTTAAGTAACTGTAGAGTTGTTGA
>NW_028140694.1:0-18797 GCF_965202585.1 Thalia democratica | reverse complement strand
AGGTCCTCAGACCAAACCTTTTTAGCTTTTTTTTTGTCGTTCAATAAACAATGAAATTTTAATAATATAATTGTTTTTGGACTGTATTGTATGAAATTATATGTTCTTTTTCGTACATTATTATTATTATAATTGTATATTGAACGATAAAGAAAAGCGCTTAAATTATTTGGTCGTAGCACCTGGTGCACGAAAATAACTTTTCAGTTATCGAGTGGCACACAAATTGAATACCTATAACGGCCATTAAACTGTACAGGATATTTGTTTATTAAGTTCTCAAAATAACGGTTTTAATAGTTTAGTGAGTTTAATTTACGTTTAAAATCATTCATAAAACAGGTTGATAAAACTGAAACTTAAAGCACAAATTTTTCAGTATCAAAGGAAGTAATACTCTGTTTTTCCAAGAATTTTTTAGGGAAGAATTAATAATTAAGTTTTTTAAGCTTTAAGTTTAAAGATTAACAAATATTTATAAACTGTTTAAAATTACTTTTTTTTTGTTTTTAGTCTAATTAAAGTAATAGTTTAAAGTTCTCAAATTGTGTGGTACGTTTTTTACTTATGTATAAATAAGTACTAACTATTTGAAAACAGATACTCACTTTATGTAAATATCAGTAGTAAATAAAATCAATTGGTTGAACTATACATTACAATGCAGCATTTATTTATAAAAATTCTAATTTAGTAAAATCATTTTAAGGTAGCTAAATATACATTAAGAAACATATTTTAGTTAAGTCTGATGTTTTTAAGATTAAGTATTTTTTGGACAGAATTCACTTCAAGTTAATTCTAAGTTTTTAGTCTAATACCTTAAAAATTACTTAAATGAAAATAATATCTGTTTCATGAACTGTTTTAGTTATACAAACTAGTCTTTTTTGTTTTAATATAAATAGTTTCACATTATAAAAAACTTTGATGTGCCTTTAAGAACACACTTTTCTCCACTGAAATACTCATTTTCTTGCCTTTCTAAATACAATATTAGTTCTGATATTTTTACATGCATTTTTACACAGTCTAGGTTTTTAAAATACCAGTCATAATACAACATGCGTATTATTTATAATAATCAAACTTCGAGCTAAAAAAAAAATACAAAAAACGAGTTAGTAATAAACTACATATAATCAAAAGTATGGCTAAAACACGGTTAGTAGAAGACAGAAGTAATATTTTTCAAACAATAACTGTAAGTAGTTTTTAGATTGCAACCTAACTATAAATAGTATGGTAAAATTTCTAATTGAAAATAATTTTAAACATTAAAAAAGAAATGTTTGTTAGGTACGAAATACATTATCTAAATCTAAAGTTTTTAAACACAGTAATTACAACTTAAGGTTTTTATTTAAAAATTTATATTTTTACTTTTGACCTATGATTGATTTAAAATTATTTTAATGTAAATGTTTTAAAGACTGCATTAAACAGATTAATTAAAACTCTAACGTTATAAAAATTCTTCTTGAAATTTAATTTTTTCAAATTTATAAGTTAATACAAGTGTCAATCTTTATTGTTACGAAAAATACTTTTATATATATATATATTATGACAAACTAACTGTGTTTCATTCTATTAAAAAAATATAATCTATGCTTGACGAAAAAACAATCGCAAGTTGAAGTTTTATAAACAAATTTTACTATTTCCATTAGATAATTATATTGCACACTTGTAAACACTTTTTTCTTTTCGGACACTTTGAGCCAAGTTTACCTTTAATGTAGGGTATTCCGTGTACTTTCCTATTAGTCCTTAATTGCAAACTGTCAGATATACAGGATAACTTCTTATAACTCCATCCAACTTATAACATCTTCGAACTGTAAAATATCAACGAAATATAGCTAACATTCGTATAAGGTTAGTTTATCATTAACTTGTATTAACACATACTAAAGCTATATAGCTTTAACTATCATTAGAAATAAGTACTATATACGTCTTTATACATACAGAACTTAAATTTTGCAAAAATTTAGAATCTAGGCAATCAATATGTAGTGTAAACTAAATACCTAAAATACTTTCTATAAGAAGATGATTGATTTTTTTTTTGGTTTTCAAACTTAAATATGCATTTTTAAAACAGTCATGTTATTTTACTGTCTTACCTGCACAGCCAACATATTCAGTTTGAGCGTTGACCATCGTGGTGTAGTGTGCACACACTTCGTCATGTGCACACTTGTTGTTATTGTAGTCGTAATGCTCACTCTCACCTGCCCAATCTTTCTAACAACAGTCTGGAAATCTAGCTCTTCATACACCACCGTGGCTTTGGGGTTCTTCTTGGCTTTTTCAACACTGAAACCGCTCCAGTCGTAGTCTCCGTCGAACTTGTAGTGAACTTTGCCTTCGTGAGCGATGTTTTCACTGATGTCGGTTTTGAACTTCCTGGAAGTTCTTGATTTTTGCTCGCTGTGTCCGAACACGCACTTTTTGGCGTGCTTCTTGGCGAGGTGCTCCAGTCTTTTGTCCCACTTCAGCTCAATCATGTTGGCTGCGCTCGGTTTAACCTTCAAACGAATAGTACTTATAATATCGTGATTTGTTACTAAATTGGAGACAACAATTTAAAGTCTTATTTTAACAAAAACTACATAACTTTAAATGAATAGTACAATATCATGATTTAATCCTAAATTGGAGACAAAATACTTAAAAAATATATTTAAGTAAACTGTAAAGCTATGAATAGCTTTGTATCAAAATTCAGTAAAACAGAAATATAAAATAAATCATAAGAATCATGTTTTGTCAAGAAAAAAAAAGTACAGTTTAGTTTTTTGTAAATAATTTTCATTATAGTTATAAGAATAAATACGAATTCATCAAAGTAACTCAATTTTATTCTTGCATTGTTGTGATACTCAATAAAAGCTTCTCTGTCTTTACGAGTTATTTCTAGAAATCTCCCATCTTTCCCTGTTTTTTTATTACCCTCTACTGTATTCAGAAGCAGTATAGCAGGCACTACGAACAGCAAAAACTTGAAAACTTGAAACAAATAATACTCTTTAAAAATTTTGGCAGTATTAATTAACTTAAGTATTTGATGATTTTATGATTTTAAAGATATTCAAAAGCTATAATTTTTTTTATTTAATTTTATTTTATTACATATTATAGTCAAATAATAAAAAACTGATAATGTTAGTAAGTTTTCTTTGACTCATAAAATGGTTACACATATATATAGAAACAATTAATGTGATTTAATCCACTTGTAGTTTTTGTTACTTAAAGCTATGCTACTTTAATAATGACTCTATTAAATTTGAGTTTAGTAAACATTAATTGTAATTACTTTTAATGCGTTTAGCAGGTTAAATCTGATAATCGAACTGTTGTTAAAACTTGATAAAGAACAAACAACTATTTTTGTGTGCTACCTGTTTACAATATTGATTACTTTAACATAAATTAAATTATATTTTATAGATCAAAGTAACTTTAGTATTTTTAAAAGTGGTTCTGACTTCTGATTTGATACTCAGCAATTTACAAATTCACAAAACTTTTACTTTGTTTTTCTTTTCTCATAAGTTACAACTGTGTAAAATGTACTTTGTTCGAATAAATTTACCGTCGGTTTTACCCAGTACTCTTATATTTTCACTTTAAACCTTGCAATATATATTATAAGTTTTATAATTTTTTTGTGGGTTGTAGGCAATATGTATCATTAAGTACATGTTGGCCTTGGACCGCAGTTTGTCGATCCCTGATGTAGTTTATTAGTTTAAAAATTGATTTTACCTTATGCAGGTCGGATCCAACTTATTTTGTTAACATAGTCTTTTTCACTCCCAAGCTGAATTTAAATTTTGACAGTTACAATTGATAATGTTATCTACGAAATGTCAGTTAGTAAAGACTCTGTTTCAGTTTTAAGTTTGAATATTAAGATTGCAAATGAAAATGAACCCAAATAGAAAATTTGCTTTAGCTAGTCTTACAAAAGTAAAGTCTAAAATGTAGTTTATCAATTTAATTAAAAAAAACTCATAAAATGTTTTAGCAACTGAAAATTCTTATACAACTTTGAAATTTTTTTTAATGTTTACTGTTACTTAGTTAAGTTTTAGACTTAGTACGTTTTTGCAAAATTTTCATATATTGTTTCGATTATTTAATAATTCAAGAAAATCAAACTTAATATTTTTTTATTAATTAGCGGTAAATTTAAAAGCTCGCAAAACAAATTTTATGTTTTACTTTAATTATATTTAAAGCTTTTCAATGCAAAGTTTATAATTATTTTATCACCTTATTTTATTTTAATATTTTATTAAATATTTTATTGACAGTATATAGAACAATTTACCAATTTAAAATATGACAACATAAGCAGGATGAAGACACTAATAATACTTTTTATTAAACTGGAATAAACAAAACCTTAAAAATATCAACAGAAATGCATGTGACATTCTGCAACCTGGTTTTTCTTGTTTTATTTAGTAACTGTCGTAACCAGTTATTTTAATCAAATTAACAAATTTAATGCCTGAAAACTTTTAAAAATCAAAAACAGTTTTGACTTAAAATTATTTTTTTGTCAGAAACTAGTTTTTAAGCAAATTTTTACTAAATATTATCTTTAGATTTAGTCAATTCAGGACATTTTCTTTAAAAGAGCATATATGTGTAGAATTTTTACTCAATGTCTATTGGTGTTAATTAGTAAATGTAAATGAATATTCAGAAATATTAGAAAAAAATTAAAAATATAGTTAAACTTTGCCACAATTTTTAAATTTAGGGTAAATTTATTTGTATTAATTTATTTGTTGGCATAAATTTTGCACAGACAATTGTTAAAGTTTATAAATTCAATTGTATTTGATAAAGATTTGATAGATATAAAATTTATGTTAAATTTGTTTTAGTTTTTTTTAGCAGGTGTTTATACTGTCTATAAAGTTTATATAAAAAAATTTTAATAGTAGTTTTTGCTTGAGTCACTAATATATCCAGTAAGCTACTATAAATTAGCATCATAATAGTAATATAAATCTTTGCTCTTAGTGTAGGAAAATGCTATTAAACTTAACATAATGTTAATTATAAAATTTGTTCAGACACTGCAACAGGAATTCATTTAACAAATTAATTTTAATCACTTTACAATGAGAGTTCTTCAGTTTATTACAAGACTGTAGAGTTGGTTTAGCATAGAATTTCTTTAATACTTCAAACATTATCAGCTAATTCATATTTAATGCAAAAACAAATAAATAAAACACTCTCTCAAGTTTTTCTGTGATAGTTTATACGTATTACACTACTTTTCGTCAGAACTTAACAGTAGAACAAATTTAAAACTATGAATAAGTTTTTAAACAAAAACACAAAAAGTTAAAACTAACAAAGTGATAGGCACAATAAATAATCAGTGTAAAGTAATAAATAATTAAACTCAAATACTACTAACGGATAAAAAATATAACTAAATAAAGACACTTTATAATCAAATTCCTTCTGTTTACACAGTTCTGGTTTCTCCAAAAATATAGAGATAGCCTCCAACTTCACGAGATCAAACACACTATTGCAATGATGGATCATTCTAAATCTGGATATGTCATATTTCCTAGCACAATCTCTATTATTTATTAGATGTTCTGCAACTGAAGATCTTTTTTCTGCGTTTTTTTGTTGCTATTGTCTTAATTTCAGGTTCTTGTTCGATGAATTTCAATACACAAGCAGGTAGATATTCTTTTATCCTGGTTTTTAAGTGCCTAGAGGTCTGACCGATATAGCTCTTTTCGCAAGAGCAATTAAACTTGTATACTACACAATTTTTGTCTTGGTCTGGTATCGGGTCCTTCAACTGCACTTTTAATAAAGATTTTGAAAGAAATATAACTCTTGGAAGCACTTGATTGTAAGATGTTTTTGTTAAGTCTTTTAGTTTGCTCTCAAATACTCGTGATTTTTCTCCAATATAAGGTAGTTTTAATATTGCTGGGAACTTCTCCGGTCCAAATAGCCTAGGTTGATTTATGTTATTGTGGTGTGATTTTATCACCTTCTTAATCAAATCTGGTGGTAACCATTTTTTATTAAAATTTCTTTTATTCTCTCAACCTCTGAATGAAGAAATTCTTTCGAACAGATTCTGTATGCTCTATGGTACAGCGTTTTGATTAGGTTTACTTTTCGTTTCTTACTTCAAAACGATTGGTAGTGTAAGTATTGCCCACTGAAAGTTGTTTTTTTATAGATATTCGTTAAGAAGCATGTTTTTTTTCTTTTATTATTAATATATCCAGAAATGGCCGCTGGTTGTTCTCTTCTACTTCTTAAAGTAAAAAACTTTAAATTTAATTTTAAGTAAAAAATGTTTTAATAAAGAGTTTATATTTAGTTTTTTTATTATATTGAGCAAGCTTTATGCATAACACTATCTTAATAAAAGCATATCAAAATGTTCTATTGCTTTTAAATTTCGGTTATCAACACAAACATTTAATATATTAGATAGTATTTATAAGTAGTAACTGATGCTAGAATCCTCGGCTATGCCTTATATAAGACATGTAGAAATCACTAAACTATCGTAGCTAGAAAGATATTTTTGCATTACACCCTATATTTTGATAATGTAATTATATTGGAATATTTGAATGATCAATATTTTTATTTTATTTTAGAGTGTTTAATTCTGTGAAGCTCTTGAAATCAATTCAGCTTTTAATTAAATCTTAAAAGTACTAAAATATAAACTAGTTAATTTTGTCAATATGTGGTAAAATAATTTCAGCTATTATCTTTCCAAAAATAAACCTTTTAGTTAACTAAAAATTTTTTCCCAAAAAATACATATAAGTTTAATTGCACACAAGAGACAAAATTGTTCCAATTAATTTCGATGAGGACCCTGAAAGGATATGATTGAAGGTTTTTTTGATGATGTTATTTTGTTAACTTTTTAATTTAAACTTAACAAGTAAAGAAGTAAAACTGTACTCAAGTAAAAGTTAATACTTCATAATTTATAATAGATCATTTTACTCTGTCATTTTCTGTATAGTAATTTTAAGTATAGGTAAATTTTAAAAATCACAATTAAAAACAAAATCAATTATTGTTTTACTATCAATAGTGCTTTTTACAATGATTTTAAAACAAATAAATGTACTATAACTATTATTAAGTCATAAAATATGCATTGATTTAGTACACAAATATGAAATTTGTCAACAAAACGGGGGACATAACTAAGAAGAAACGTTAAATTGTGCTAAACTGTATACCATTTTAATAAAGTAAATTTAGCTCAGATTAAAGTGTAATTTATAACTTAATATATATTTTATTGCAATCGATTGCAAATAGATAATTAGTAAAAGCTATGACTTAGCTATATAAAAAGTTGTTTTTCTAGAAAAATATTTAGCATTTTTGTATCTATTTTGATATAAACGGTCTATAAATTATAATGAAACTTAGTAAGTTTAGTTGGGTGGTATGATATTTTTATAAAAACATAACTATAATTTTTCATTTTAGTCTTCTAAACTACATTGAGCCTTATAAACAAATATAATGAGCGTTTTTTTTTTTCATAGTTCATAAAACTTGTATATTTGAATTCCCAGGAGTGTGTTGTTTAATATCGAAGTTTTTAAGTTGATTACAATTTACATAACTTTTGTATACATACTACTGTATTTTAGTATCAATTAAAAACGTTATTTAAGTTATTTGAAAACCAGTGGAAACTATACTTACAAAGCAATAAACTTAAAATGCTGAGTATAAGACTATTTTCAATTTTATTGTTGCAAAAATACATTGCAAATTGTGAGGAAAACACTAGAATAACAAATGCTTCTAATGATAAAAAAAAAACTTAAGTTACTTAGAACTACATTTAGAATCCTTCAGTAATATGATACAAAATTGGGCTTATAAATTTTTCTGCTACTTCTATATTTTGATATAAACGATTGGTCGGAAAATTGCGGCCCGCGGGTCACAAACGGCATATGTAGGGTAAAATTACGGCCCGTAATCATGATTTCTTTATTGGGTTGCGGCCAAAAAGAAATGTACAACCTTTTGTTATTTTCCTTTCTTTTTGTCTTGCGTTGTTTTTATATATAGGATTTTTTTTTTCAATTAAAACCCTTGTGTTTATTTTAACGTGAGTTAGGTGCAGAATTAAAAAAGTATAACAAATATTATTAAATTTATCGAACTGTATTATAGAGAAAAGGTAAAAATAGCCCGTAAAATGCTTTTTTTAATGGTTTGCGACCAAATAGAAATGTAAAATTTTATTTTATTTATTTTTTTGTCGCGAGAATATTTTTAAAAAGTAAAATTATATTTAAAAACAGCATATACAAACTGTATTATAAACTAATGTTTTTTATATGTTTTTTCAAACAATATTTATTGAAGTACTAAGTCAAAGATTAGTCAATAAACTTAATAAGAAAGTTTAAAAGTATATATTAAAAGGTTTAAATAAAACAAAATATATTTATTAAATTTACCGCAACAAACTTTTGGCATAAGTTAGTTTTAGATTTTTCACAAAAACTTTGTTTTACTCTCGTATTTCTTAAGTCAGCAATTGAAAGCTTCTTTTTTTTCTTGAAATCTTAAGAAAATTAAAAACAAAACCTTCATTTGAAGTCTAAAATTAAAAGGATAAATATATTAAATAATTGTAATTTATATTTTCATAAGTAATTTTCAGATTAATATAGTTTCTAAATCTGCTTGGTTATAATTTTATTAAAATCTTAAAAAATACATACAAAAATTACAGGTTGCAAAGACAAAACACAATTGTATAAATCGATTAGAAATATTAAAAAATTAGTAACGATATTAAAGTAGATAAAGCAAAATGATTAATTATGAATAAGTTGTACAGTACAAATATTATCAAAATATGAATTGAAAGCTGTAAATTTCAATTTAATACAGATTGTGGTAAATCATTTTACTAAAACTAATTGCCATATTCTTTCTTTCTTACTGTTTTGCTTTTTGTTACCATCATTGTAGCCGACACGAAAAATTAAATCAGTACTTTAAAAATGTTAACTATAAAATTTTGTTTTGTTGCATCTGTAAAATGTATCGAAAAAAAAAAGTTAACAATAAAAATAACTATCTATAAAGTAATGTAATCGAAATTTAAAAATTAAACACGTACATTCAGAGCTTTTATAGAATGTTTTGTATCTATTTATAAGTTTTGTAACTAGCTAAACAAGGAAGCTCTTTTTGTTTTTGTATTTGCTACGTGCAAACATTACACTAGCGTAATTTCCGACTTTAAATTTGCACATTAGCGTATAAAAAACCTTATGCTGTTTTTTGGAGCTTTAATAAAGCGATGCTTTATATTATGATAAGTATTTGTATTTTCAAACATAAAATTTTAAAAACAACTTGTTTTGAGTTTTCAAAATACTTTAAAACCTTTTATAATACATTTGATAAAATTATTTGTTTTTGTGGTGACAACATTTGTTTAGGATTAAAAGTAACTTTTATCTTTCAGTCTAAATACTATAAACTAAAACTATTTGATTGAAAATGTAACAGTAAAAAACTTAAAACATTATCTAAAATCAAAGAGCTGTACACTTGTAGTAAAACTCAGTATAGTATGCATCCAATTTATCATAATGTATTTTTATAGTTTACATTTATACATAATCAGATTTATTTTTTTACAGCAAAGATTTTTTGTGCAAAAATATTAAAAACCAATTAAAATTAGTTTTTTAAAATCATTCTTTTTCAACATCAGGCTGAAAAATTTACTCAGAAAAATACAAAAAATATGAAAAAACAATAAACTACTTAAAGGTTTTATTTAAGAAACGAGTACACTTATTGAATAATTGCCATAAATGATGTTGAAAAGTGAGTATAAAACACTTGACAAAGGTTAAAATTTTTTATTTTACCCTAGAAACAAAATTAGCAGAAAATTCATTAAAAAGTGTACATAATCTGGAATAAAACTCAAAAATTTATAGCTTTAAAAAATTTTGTTTATAGTCACAGATCCATTAAGACCTCTGAACACTTCAACTGTGACAAACACCCGGGCTAGATCGATTTGAATCTAAATTATAAATATTTTTTTAGTTTGTTTTCAAATTATTTAACGACAACTTTTTGTTGAACTTACACAAAATGCGAACACTATATTTTTATTAAATTACGGTTAAAGAACAATGTCTTGTACTATTACAGATAATCACATTTGAATTGTTCAAAATATAAAAATAAAAAGATATTTTTCACAAAATGGAAAACAAATTGTAAAGTAAAAAGTATATACAAAGCTTGTAATAACACATTTTGTAAAATTTCAAAAAATTTTTGATGTTATTCAGTGTTGATTATTTCTTCATAATCATACTAAAGCAAACTTCAACTGTAGTCGCATTTGAATGTATTCCAAAACTGCATTATAAACTTCAAGATACTTTAACTTCAATCTCGAGATTAAATAGTCTTTAATATCAAAAATTTCTTACCAGTATCTTGTAGTTTGTTCCGGCTACAACTTGTTTTTGGTATTGTAGTGCCAAGTACATGCCAAACTTCACATCATATCCGTACCCACTCTCAACTTGTGCTCTTATCTTTAAAAACAATTGTTTTAGACTCGTTTTAAATGTACTTTCTTTTAAGCTGCAGAAAAAATATTGGAAGCTTGAACCAATTTTCAATTATTAGTTTATTATTTTTTTGCTCTCCTTTATTTTCTTTAATGCAGAGTTTGAAATGTTAGCTTTAAATATTTATTTTATTAAAACCTTTAATAATATAACCTATTAAGTTACTTTTCTTATTTTTTGAAAATTTTGGATTAATTAAATAAAATATCTAAAAAAGTATGATTGAACCTTTCTATAGAGGTATTTATACTAAGTTTAAAGAAACCTGATCACAAATCTTCTGTATTTATTCAGTTGCCCTTTTAACATCACTGTATCCTCCAAGAATGTTAGAGTCATGTTGAACTTCCTTTTTGAATCCTTTAAACTCTGCCTTTTTACCCATCAGAAGCTTGAAAACGAAAATAGTTGTAGACTTTTCATCATCAATTTGAACCTGTTTTAAAAAATTAAAGTAGCAGTTCGTATGTGATCACGTAAAAAGGTTTTAATGCATATTAGTGGTAACGCGTGGAGTTTTTGTTAAGGGGTTCGAAAAAGCTAGTTATTGAAAATTTCCCCTTATTTAAAACTTTTGTCTTGAGCTGTGAGCACTTCGTCTTGTTTACTTCTTTGCTTGTTTTTGGTAAACTGCACTTGTTGCCTTGCTTTTATTTGCACCTTTAGCGTAGCCTGTTGATTTTGTTACTTCTCTACGCACGCGCCTGCTAGCTCATGCCGTTAAATAGTGTTCACCTTATAGCAAGCATGCTTCGTTTTTCATGTTGTTTCTTCTTTGCCTGCCGGCTTTACCCTATCGCTTAAAAATTTCGCTTATTTTTGATAGTTCGTTTACAATCAATACATTTTTTAGTTTTTATTCTTCAAAAACAATTTTTGAATTTACATGGAGATCATGCATATCCATCATTAAGCTATCAAAAAACTTTTTGTATTGAAAGTTGTGTATGTTTAAGATGAAGCTGACACAGATTGAGTTTGTAGCTACAACATTACAAATTTTCGAATATCTATAATAAGATAATAGAAAATTAGCAGGAAATCTAATGACATTTAATTATATTGTGGCTGTATTTTTGTACAACTTCAAGAATTCATAACTTTTTTTTTTCATAACAAATTTTATAAATGTTAAAGGCTCAGTTTTTAGCTTGAAAAGATATTTTAATTTAGTTTTGGATGGTGCAGCTTAAGCCGGGCATGCAGCAATGAAAGCATGATCTTTAAAAACTTTAATTTTGAAACTGATGCTTTTTGTAAACTTTTTTTTTTTATGTGAAGCAATAGTTTTGGGGTAACAACCCTTGATGTATACAGTTATTGAAAAATGTTAATATAAACAAGACCCCACAAAAATCACTTTAATTTCGTAGTTGGTTCCGGCTACAACCTGACTCTTGTATGAAACTGCTTTGAACTCCTTCAAGTTTTCGTATCTCATCTCTACGTGGCCTCTCACCTTAAATGAAAGCTAAATTAAAAATAAAAATTATGATGTAGGGTTACTGTTCAAACTCAATTTCGAATTTCTTAAAATACTAACACTTTTAAAATACTTTGTTTTATAAAAATAACTTGCAGTTTTTCAATTAAAGTTGTTACCTCATTCGCAACATTTTGAACTTCTTCTGTCGCAGGGATCGTGTCGGACCATCCTCCCAGTGAAACAATGTTGTCCGCTTCCTCGAAAGCTTGCTCCATTTGCTGCTGCTCCATATTGCTTGAGTTTTTGTTTTATATTGTTTGTCTTTAATCTATTGATTCTAAAAGTAATGACTTTGCGGATTTTGTTTAAAACGGTACACATAAATTTTATGGGTCAATAAATTTTTTGTTCAACAAGCCAGACTAACTAAAAAAAGACTTAGTCAGGCCGAACTTGTTAAGCAAAACGTTTTGAAGGGTCTCGTTACACTAAAAGATCATTACAGCATTAAAAGTTTAACAAAATATACACAAACACACTTAGTATGTATAATGAATTAAATTGAGACCATACCATAACAAATTTGATTCAGAAAGATACTATTTTTTGTTTTGTAAAGTAGTTTTCATGCTAAATGTACATCGATGGCTTTATGTCTTGCTTGTGAGTCTTATCCGTTGCCAACTTCTAACATACTATTTTATTCAATAATGTAGTATTTCTCAGTGATTCTGGTTTAGTTTAAAGAACAGTTAAACTAAACCTTAAAGTAAGTAGTAATTTTTGCTTGGAAATTGTTTTAGAAGTCGTGCTTGGATTCAATTGAATATGAAGCCTTAACCGTTTTAAATTTACAATATAAATAAGGACCTTTTTAAATAAGAAATTTTAATTATTTATTTGTTACAAATTAATATTATGCCAAGGGTCATTTTAATACAATAAGGCGCAGTTTGCATTCCTTATTCAAAATAATAAATAAAATAAATAACTAATGATAAAGCACAAGCCTTTTATTGATATTTAATAAAAAACAGAATTTGATTAGACCACTTTTTTTGCTTTCAAAAAGTAAGTTTTAAACTAAAAAGTACATAACGGGCCTCAGATTTCGCTTTGCCAGCTACATTTTACTCTAGGTTGCAGTTTGCTTACCCCTGAACAAGCATAAGAATAAATTTATAAAAAAATATACATTAAAAATTAGACATAATCAAGTTTGGAAGACCTTATGTAGTTATGTTGCAAAACTTTACAAACATATTTTAGTCTAAAACATCATAGATTTTTGAAACTACTTTAATAAAAATATACTCCAACATATGTTTAAACACTTTGACTAATTGTTGAACCTGGTTATTTTTCAAATAAGAAGATATACAGCAGATAATATACGATTTAAACTTTTATAATTGACAAAGATTACAAATGCTTACTTACTAGTAAAGTTTAGATAGCAATCAATTCAAACTAATAAAATAAATTGACTTCATGAGTAAGTATAAGTACTTTTCAGGCTATATTAAAAATTTCTCAACTTTTCAAATCTTTCGTTCTTATACCTATCAAAGTAATGTTTTCTAGTCAATTACTGATTTAGCGTATATAATAATTAATTTAACTAATGTATTAAAAGATATTTGGTTTAAATAATGCTTGTATATAGATTAATGACTGTTTGCTATGACCGCATTAAATATTTTTCTTTAAAAAATTTTTATCTAAACACAATCAAATTGTTTTAGCTGTATTGATTAAGTTCTGAGAAAACTTCGGTCAAAAACATAACTTTTATTTTTTGACTTAATCTTATCAACTTTTTATTACCTTTTTCTTTTCCAACAAATACTAAATGCTGATATTCTAAAGCGAAAGCCAGCATAAAACTTGTATGCATATTATTAGCAAGTTTCCGCTTATTTACGTTTTAAGGAAATTACGAAGTTTTTTTTAACATGCAAGTTTGAAACTTTAAAAAACTTTTCTTCTGTTTCAAAACAAGTTTGAAATACTTTCGATTTTACTATTCAAATAATGATCAAATAAGTATGATACTCCTGATTATTGAATACTTTTCATTTTTTCTGGTCACAAAAAATAACACGTTTTCAAAATAAATTCTTGTATAGTACGTTCTAAAATAATTAAAAACTTAAATAATTTATTTTTTTAACTATTACAAATTTAAACTTTTGTGTATTTTTTAGTTTTGTGCTTATGATATTTTTTAAGTTTACTTACATTTTTTAAAAGCTACTAAAGTAATATAATTATTTTATTACTTTTTTGGTATTTTAACCGTTTTTTACTTAACTTGTTAGTTCTTCGTGAAAGATTTAATTATAGAATGACAACATTATTTTGTTTTTAAAAATTATACTTTATACTACTATTCTATAAAAACACTTTAAATCTACTTGTGTCAGCTTAAGATTCAGAAAATATCTTTTTTGTCAAAATGCATATCAAACCATGCTTTTATTTAGTAATTATTTCTAAGAAACAGTAAATTATTTAGATTAATTTTAACTCAAATCTCTTAAACAAAACAAATAAACAGCAAATTGACTCTATAAAAACGGCTTTTAGAAAGTTTCTATAAGCATTTAAAGTACTTGTAAATGCATAAGTTTTCTAAAAATTCGAACGACTAAAAACACGCATTTAGGAAGAAATTAGAAGTAGAAGATATTCAGTCGTCATATAAACTTTGAAAAAGTTGGATACTGCAAGTGTGAGAAACTGCATGATAAAGTTAGAGGAAAGTAAATAAATGCTCGAAGAAACGTTCGAGTGGTAAGAATTTTATTTTAAAGTGGATTTATGGAGATTTAAGCAGTAAATTTTTTCAGTCTCATTAATACGTTTAAAAGATAGGCATACTGTAAAAGCGAAAAACTGCATAACAACAGCAGAACGTAAAAGAATGCTAAAAGAAATGTGCAATTGGTAAAAACATTGTAAAACCGGAAGACTATCTTCTTTATTGCCTACCTTTTTGATATGATATCGGACGCTTTCTCAATGGCGCGAACGTGTAAATGATTTTCTGGATCCATGCCAAACTTCAAGTTAAGCATGTTAGCATAGAAAGTTCTGAACGGTTGACTCAAAATTATTTTCCTGAAATCGATAAACGAACAAGCTTCGGCGATGTACCGTTTGTAGATCTCCTTTTCCTGGTTGTTTACAGCAAGAGGAGGGCAGAAGAAGTTTATTTGGTAAGAATGGAGTTCCATTAGAGCTTTTATTTGGTCTTCATCCGAAGGGTTGACCCCATACTCGAGAAGTTCGTTCAGCAGCGTTACATTATTGAGCTGACGGTTAAGAAGAATATAGTGTAACTTTTCAACAAATTTTCTATTCACATTGATGAAAAAATTCTTCTGATTCTTGTACGCTTGATAGATGTTAGGAAGAAAAATGTTTGGTGGCCTCTGAGTAGGAGGCGGAGAAAGACTCTGACGGTTGCTTGCCAATGTAGCAGAACTTGGTCCACTCGATGTTGTAGCAGCTTGCTTTAGTTCGCAACAGGAGTAACCTCTAAACAAATCGTTGATGTTGCGAACTTGTTTTACTGTAACTTGGCAGTTTTCTTGTGGCGTTCTGATTTTACTTGTTTCAAGAATACATAAGTTGGTGTAGTGCTTTTCCTACCAAAAAGACAGCTCGTTTTGTTGGTCATTTTGTCCACCTATAATGAAAAATGTAGTAGATGGTTTTGAAAAAGCTTTAGAAAAAGCGAAATTAAAATTACAACTTACCACTTATTTTTTCCATAATGTTACTTATGTACGTGACATTTGCTTTTCCCTTTTCTGTGTTTGCGTACAATGCAGAGAAAGTAAGCGGGTTATCAGTGTTCATCGAATAAAATTGCGTGCAAAATTGCAAAAAAGGTGTGTTTGGGTCGTGGCTGTTGCTGTTCCTTTGTTTATACATCAACAGCGATTTAACCGGACAATTCTTGTCACCAGTGTGGAAAATAACCTATGATTTTATTTAAGCATATCATATTTAAAATTTTGTTATAATACAACAAATTAAGTTTGTTAAAAGTAGAATAAAACTAATTAAATGTTAGAGCTAGTTTAAAGATCGTTGCTTAAACTTAAAAACCTAGTAGAAATTTTAAAAAAAGGTAAGTTTTATAGTTAGACTAATCTAATAATTTACAAAATGTTTTTTTTTTCTGAGAAAAGATGTACAAACTTTATTTTACAAATGAAATTAAATGTAAACACAGTCAAAACAAGAATAGCATAAAAATAGCTAGTTACATGTTTCTGCTTTTAAGTGTAAGATTTTTACAATATATAAGGTAAAAGAAACTTTTTTTATGTAAAACATTTTTAAATTTGACAAGTTTAAGCAATTCTATGGATAATTGAAAGTTTTGCAGATATTTTTTAAATTTAAGCAATACTGTATTTAAAAGTTTAAAAATGGTTGAACAAAGCTAAATAAAAGTTAGTACTCAAAAATCATTCTACAAACTTTTACGGCGTCACTTTCGCACAATATTTCAGTTTCACAACTTAAATTATAATTAAACTAAGTTTTAGAACTAAATAAATGAACAACTTAGTATGGTTTAAATAAGTTTTAATGAAAAACTAAACTTGAATAATTAAACTATAACTCATTTTAGTGTTTATATTTATATTTGTTTTCGTTTCAGATTTTACATTGTTAATAAAATATAAACTAAATTGACAAGAAGTTATTCTTCATGTAAAATCTTATCAACAACTAGAGAAAAATAAAATGGTTGCAGTAAAGTGCCCAATACGTGGATGCTAGTTCCAGACGCCAGATCGATCCAGTGATGTAGTGAGTAGCCTTCTCAACCTCCACAAAGTGGATCATCAGCAAGATTCTGAGTTATCTAATATTGGAGTAATGCCAAATGCACCTCAATTGATTCGACCAAGGGTTGACCGGGGGATCAGCCAAGAGAAATGGCTTTATTTCATTCGGAGGTGGGAGGCATTCAAGATTGGTTCGAATATAAGCAACCAAAATGCAAGCATACAGCTTTTTCAGTGTGCGCTGGACAAGCTTGACGATCTTATACCCTCTTATATTAGCAAGTGATCCTCGACTGATGGCCAAATCAGAAAGTTACGTTGCTAAACTGATGGAGTCGATTGCAGTCATAAAAGTTGCTATTGGTGTAAAGAGAGCAGAACTTAGAACCTATATCAGGACCATGATGAACCGTTTAGAACTTTTGCCACACGTGTACGAAGCAAAGCAAAAACCTGCAATTTCACTACAGTCAGTGAGTGTGACTGTTGGAAAAGCAATGTGACGAGCTTCACAGAAGAAGGAATAAAAGACGTGATGCTCGCTGGCGTTTGGGACGATGACATAAGAAGAGAAGTTCTCAGTACTGAAGATATCTTATCCATGTCATCATTTTAAATAATTTCCTTTATTGAAAGCAAAGAAATGGGACGCCATGCAACTGAGAATTCGCGGACTATATCTGCAGTTTCTTCTTTTCAACGTCAGAAGAAGGGACGTGTCAACATAGGAGATAAGTCCCAACATGTTCTTTGCCAGAACTGTAAAAAGCTTTTCTATCCTTTCAAAGAAAAAGGTAACCGAAATAAAAAGCCTTTCAGATATTGTCTAGCTTGTTGGCGTAATCAATCAAAAAAGGTTAATGCTGTTCAAATCCAAGCTGATCATTCTGACTTTATGCAACAAGATACCCAAATAATGTCACTACACGCAATTAAAAGAATCATGTTAAATAACACCATATTCAGCAAGAACTTCCTGCGTAAAGCCAAGGCAACGACTGATTATCCTCGTGCATCAGTCAAGATTGCTAGACATGGCACAAACAAGTTTGCATGGGTAAGTGCTTTAGCTAATACTGGTGCACAATTAAACTTTCTGGGCTGGAAAGACTTTCACAATGCTGGTTTTGGAAAGAAAGGTTTTGGAGTTCTTATGAATCAGTGCATCTTTTTCCGAATCGAAGAAAAATTCTAACTCGAGATTCAGATCCGAATTTAACTTCAACTCAAGGTTCAGTTCAGGATTCAACTCCAATTCAAGCTGCATACTATCCAAAGTCAAATGAAAGAGCAGAAGTCGCTGTAAAGTAAGCAAAAAGACTGCTAAAGTCCAATGTTACTGAATCAGGCAGCCTAGATAGTGATAGATTTCAAGACTTCAGTGGAGCTGTCAACCACAAAGCTAGGAAGTTGCGACCTTTGTACGTTGGCAGTAGTTGTCTACTGCAAAGCTAGAGCGGCAGTCATCCACGTAAATGGGACAGAAGTGGAGTTGTAATGGTGGTGCTTCCACATGATCAGTATGTAGTCAAAGTTGATGGTTCACGGAGACTTACTCGGAGAAACAGAAAGTTTCTAAGGATGTACAACCCAGCCTCAACAAGCATTGAAGCAAAAACTTTCCATGGTTGGCGCGGTAATCTAACAAGCTCACAGGAGTGCAATGTTGGTCATCAACGTCCTGATTCTTCTGTAAAGATTACAGAGGATTCCAACGGTGCCAATACTGGTAAAACCAGTGAGCCTGAAGCGGAGCATGAAGAGGTTGAGGAAGAGTACATTCCTTCTCCTATAGTTCCCAAAAAAAAACAAAGTGCCGCTTGCTTTGCGTAGGTTGAAAGACTTCACTGCGCCAGGGAAGCCTTGGAG